>NC_057883.1:25221863-25404363 GCF_019740435.1 Gambusia affinis
GCTTCAGAAATGGAAATGGTCATTTCATAATTCAGCTCCTCCGACATTTTACATGAATATAAAAATGTGTAACAAATATATAACAGTATGTCTAAAAAAAAAAAAAACCTGATAAATATTCATGTATTTACAGGCAGAGACATCACCTAAGGCAATTATGATTCTGTAAATATGAATAAATCAGATAGCTCCCTGTAGTGCAGTTTCTATACTAATGCATGCTAAACCTGCTCCTGTGTTGTTTCGCTTTACTTTGTTGTTTTGTGTTTACTTAAGAGTGTTAAAGAGTTAATGAAGTTTAAACAAGAAACAAACACAAGTTTCATCATGCAACTGTCTGGAGAGACCCTTCAAACAAAGGGAGTGTTCACAGTGGAGATGCAAATCCCAGTCATTTAAAAAATATTTTATAGAAAATCACTTTTTGATATTGACAACTTCAGGATGACCTGGCTGCAGGAGTTTATTTTATGGACTCTAATCTGTAGTTCATTCAGTCATTTTTCAATGAGATTCAAACCCCAGGCGGTTCTAGAGCTTCGTTTTCTTCTTGTCATCTAAATACGTCCAAATCCATTCAGTAAAGTTTGTTCTCATCTGACCAGACTGTATTCTCCAGCATTTTACTGGATTTACTAAATGTCCTGCAGCAACATTTCAATGAGCTTCTACAGGATTTTTCTTCAGCAGTGGAAACTTGTACAGTAAATGGGCAGAAAGGCCATGGGGTTAAAGTTCATTCTTACTGTTTTTCTGGGAAAACTCAACCATTTGATTCACCTCTAGATCTTTCTGTGCTTTTGTCATAAATCTCTGTGAGTTTAGGTCTGTCACATTAAACAATAAATCAATTAATCCCACGATTAATGAAAATTATCAACCTCATTTCAATTTATCAGCTTTATGGTTCCTTCCTGCCTTTTTCTCTTTCTATTTCTGGATTAAAAAAAAGGCTCAACTGCGGTTCTCTTCACTGACCCCACCCTCCCTCATTTCCTTAGTGTGATGTCCAGCTCAAGATTAGATCACACACCAGCTGACAAAAGTTGCAGGTGTAACGGGTTCGATCGTGCAGTGTGGCGTCAAGAGCAACACGCCACACATGAACCGATCACCGACATTCAGGTTTCAGACAGAAAATCCAGCAAAAACCCACGAAATCACACCTGAATGCAGAATAAACCAAAACGGCTGATGATGTAGAAACAGTAGCGACAGTTTGTGACTTTATTTTCAGAGATAAAAGATGTAAGAAAAAGAAACATCGTTGGATAAAAGAGTGGAGGACGAGTTTTGAGGTGAGCTGTTTTCTTCACCATGTCTGTGTTTAAAGAAACAACAAAACAGAAAACAATCTGAGCTTCATCAGTTAATTAATTTACCGTTTTAATTTTTAAAATTACATTGAGAACAATGGGAACAAAATAATGGCGACAATTTTATTTCCACTTTGTTTGATCTATTTCAGTTTTTATTCAAGTCCATTTTATTTTGGGTTTTGGTTGTTTTGTTTATTTTGTTTACCAGTTCTGGTCTTAAGTGTCGCATTACTATGTCATTACCATTACATCAAAATGGTCTTCAAACAATATTATTATTTATTGCAATAATTTTTGAGACAATCACTCTGCAAACTTTGTTATGGTCACAGACCTACGTGAGTCTGTGGCTGATCCAGGATGTTTTTCTGCCACTAGAACCGAGTTGGACCGTTTGGGTCGGACGTTTAGAAAAGGATGTGTAACCTATACCGTGATGTTTTGTCACACTAAAGTTGCAAAGGTCTTGAGAGAGCTCTTTGTTTTCATTCATGGGATTCTTGACAGTCTGTGTGATACGTTGGTAATGAGGAACGTTTTCACAGACCATCAGTTTGTTGTAAATTACTGAAGGTGTCATGAAATGGTGTTGTGGTGGTGGTGAGGCAAACGCAGCAGACCCAGATGATGTGAGATGAGGAGTTTAATGGAACCGAAAAAACACAAAACACAGTCCACAGACCTGGCAGCACTGCTGAGCGGAAGGCTGAAGCTCACTACAGGTAGCAACAGGCGATACGAGGACTCGACATACACTTACGTTACACAGACTGAACTCAGACGTAGCAAGGCGTGAGCGCAGACAAGGATCCGGCGAAGACAGACACACACAGGTGACACTAAATACACAAGAGGGTAATCAGGGAACGAGACACACCTGGGAACTAATCAAGGGAAGACAGGACAACACGGAGACTCAGACACACAGGAAACTTCAAAATAAACACAGGAGAACACAGAACCCAACAGTACCCCCCCCTTAACGGGCGGCTCCCAGACGCCCAAAAACTGAAACACAACAAGGGTGGGTGGAGGGGAGCTGGACGGGGGGCCAGAGTCTATGGAAAAAGAACGAAAAACAACCTATCAAATAGGCGGAGACACGAGGGTCCAAAGTCCAAAAAACAAAAACAAAACAAACCCAACTGGGTGGGTGGAACCACGGAGGAGGTCAGGGGGCCGACCTCGGCGCAGGAAGCGGGAGCCACGGAGGAGGTCAGGGGGCCGACCTCGGCGCAGGAGGCGGGAACCACGGAGGCGGTCCGGCGGCCGTCCGCGGCGCAGGAGGCGGGAACCACGGAGGCTGTCCGGCGGCCGTCCGCGGCGACGAGGAGTCTCTAGGGCCGCACGGGGGCGGCGACGAGGAGCACAAGGAGTCTCTGGGGCCGCACGGGGGCGGCGACGAGGAGCACAAGGAGTCTCTGGGGCGCGAGGCGGCAGAGGAGCTGCGACGGGGCGCACGAGGAGCACGTCTCTGGGGCCGCAGGGGCGGCGGCAGGAGCACAAGGAGTCTCTGGGGCCGCACGGGGGCGGCGACGAGGAGCACAAGGAGTCTCTGGGGCGCCGGGGCGCGGCGAGGAGCACAAGGAGTCTCTGGGGCGCGCAGGCGGCGAGAGGAGCACAAGGAGTCTCTGGGGCCGCAGGCGGCGAGGAGCACAAGGAGTCTCTGGGGCCGCACGGGGGCGGCGACGAGGAGCACAAGGAGTCTCTGGGGCCGCACGGGGGCGGCGACGAGGAGCACAAGGAGTCTCTGGGGCCGCACGGGGGCGGCGACGAGGAGCACAAGGAGTCTCTGGGGCCGCACGGGCGAGGAGCACATGGAGTCGCGGGGCGCGCAGGCGTGACAGAGCACAAGGAGTCTCTGGGGAAGCACTAGGAGTCTCGGGGGAAGCACTAGGAGTCTCGGGGGAAGCACTAGGAGTCTCGGGGGAAGCACTAGGAGTCTCGGGGGAAGCACTAGGAGTCTCGGGGGAAGCACTAGGAGTCTCGGGGGAAGCACTAGGAGTCTCGGGGGAAGCACTAGGAGTCTCGGGGAAGCACTAGGAGTCTCGGGAAGCACTAGGAGTCTCGGGGAAGCACTAGGAGTCTCGGGGAAGCACTAGGAGTCTCGGGAAGCACTAGGAGTCTCGGGGAAGCACTAGGAGTCTCGGGGAAGCACTAGGAGTCTCGGGGAAGCACTAGGAGTCTCGGGGAAGCACTAGGAGTCTCGGGGAAGCACTAGGAGTCTCGGGAAGCACTAGGAGTCTCGGGAAGCACTAGGAGTCTCGGGAAGCACTAGGAGTCTCGGGGAAGCACTAGGAGTCTCGGGGAAGCACTAGGAGTCTCGGGGAAGCACTAGGAGTCTCGGGAAGCACTACGAGTCTCGGGGGAAGCACTAGGAGTCTCGGGGGAAGCACTAGGAGTCTCGGGGGAAGCACTGGGAGTCTCGGGGGAAGCACTGGGAGTCTCGGGGGAAGCACTAGGAGTCTCGGGGGAAGCACTAGGAGTCTCGGGGGAAGCACTAGGAGTCTCGGGTGCGCTGCTGGAGCGGCAGGAGCAGGCTCGGGTGCGCCCGGCTGGAGCGGCGGCAGGAACGGGCTCGGGTGCGCGCCGGCTGGGCGGCAGGCAGGGCAGGCTCGGGTGGCGGAAGCGCTGCTGGCGGCTCCGGCCGCGGAAGGTCTGCTGCTGGCTCCGGCTGCGGAGGGTCTGCTGCTGGCTCTTCAGGCGACGGAACGGGGGTGGTGGATCGGGAGGACAGAGTCTTGGGTCTGGGAGGCAGCGGTTCTCCAGCCATGACAGCATACGCTGCCTCACGCTCCCACTCTGCCTCCCTCTGCAATGCCACCAGCTCAGGAAGCGGAAAACGTGGAACCCAGTAATCCAGCAACAGACCCAACCGGATGGCGAATCGCGCCAGCACGGCTTGGCCATGGCAGCCTCATACTCCCGTATGGTTTCCGTTAATTCCTTAATATCATCTGGGTCCATGGTGGTTTGTGCGTGCCTCACCGTTCAGCTTGGTCGGATCCTTCTGTCATGAAATGGTGTTGTGGTGGTGGTGAGGCAAACGCAGCAGACCCAGATGATGTGAGATGAGGAGTTTAATGGAACCGAAAAAACACAAAACACAGTCCACAGACCTGGCAGCACTGCTGAGCGGAAGGCTGAAGCTCACTACAGGTAGCAACAGGCGATACGAGGACTCGACATACACTTACGTACACAGACTGAACTCAGACGTAGCAAGACGTAGACGCAGACAAGGATCCGACGAAGACAGACACACACAGGTGACACTAAATACACAAGAGGTAATCAGGGAACGAGACACACCTGGGAACTAATCACGGGGAGACAGGACAACACAGAGACTCAGACACACATGAAACTTCAAAATAAACACAGGAAAACACAGAACACAACAGAAGGATGGTTTTCTATCATCAAATAATTTCAGTTGTTACAGTTTTTCAGCTTCGGTTCTTCACGTGTTCAAAGCTTAGTGAAGATGTTTTGTTTCATTTTATAGTTTTGTTTTGAATTTCTTTGAATGGCTTGATTACTTTAATGTTAACAATACAATTAATAATATATTTAGGATGTCTTTACTTTCCCTCCTGTATATCTTCTGTTAACACATTTCAATAGTTTCACATTCTTCCTGATCAAAGAAGCAGGATGTGAGTTCATGGTGCAATTCTTAATCAGGTGGCATTATCCAGGGTCACAGAGACTGCCAGAGTTCATGTCTGCTTTGAAGGGATGTGAAACTCTACTCACAGCTTTCCAAAAGTTAATTGGATTATGTCTCAAAGAGAAACCGTCTTTGACCATCGCTTGTGGCCTGGACTGCAGCTTAAACTGCTGCAGAAACCGAGGCTGACGCAGCACAGATTAGATGAAGTAAGATGAAGCCAGGTGTCAAACTGAGGCCTTGGCTGATAAAGTGTCTAATTCCCAACTCATCGTGCCTCAACCACTCATTTGCTTTTCAGCCACAGACTGCTCTGATCTTTGCCTCCCCTTTTAACTTCCTTTCTCTTAAGCAAAGGTAACCCGAGCTGCCTTCCCTTGACCCCTCTCTTCCATGCAGAGCTAATCAGGCCCACTTGCAGCTCCCCGATGTTCTGTTAGCTTCGGGCTCAGCTAGCAACAGCTGATCCTAAAGAGAACCCCAAGGGGCAAGCACTGGGGGCCAGCCACCCAACGCACTCAGACTGAAAATCAGGCAGGGAGATTTTCCTACCGATGGTTCACTGAACCCTGAGCAGAATCACCAAGGAGCCGAATGCAGGGAAAGAGACGGGGCTGCATGTTTGTGCATGTGCACCTGCAAATAAACTGGTGTTTGCTCAATTGAGATTTCATTGTGAAGAAGCATTATGAAGCCCTTGTTCACTTAAAGAATTACATCTGTACACAATCCTGCAAATGATGTAACAAAAAATGAAAAGTTTCAACAACATCAGAAGTTGCTGGCAGATCTGGAAAGGTGACCATGATTCGGTTCCACTGGATCTGTCAGGAGGAATGAATCAGAACTCCAGGAAGATATTGCTCCAGTTGTACAGTTTAAAGACATTAAAAAATAAACCCCTGACTTATTCTTTCTCTCATTATTGTGGCATTTAGCAAGTAGAAATAATTTGGTGTCTCTGACCTTAAGCAAGAGACGTTTGGTTTGATTTAACTTCACTCAGCAAATAACAGATGCATGTCTCTCACAAGGTGTATGCAAGCTTCTGCTTTCAACTGTAGCACAGATTCCTTTAATAATTTGTCAGAATAGCAACAAATATTTTTTGCTCAGTATCTTGCAGCATTAAATTGTTTCATTAGAGCCAAAGGCCAGCTGAAATGAAAACATCAGCATGCAGATTCAGTCCATTATGTGGTGCAAAACATTGATATATGGTTTAATATTTCTATGCATAACAATGGAAAGATATTATTACCTTGAAAGAGGGCAAATAATGTGTGGTGACATGTGAATGATTATATAAACCAGCACAGTGAATAAATGCAGCCTTGAGTACCAACCAGAGAGAAAATGTGTAAACTAACCAGGATCTGCAGGATCTTTCTGTTGATTCTTCTCTTTTCTTATCTTTTTATCTCCCACTTGCTCCATCTCTCTTCTTTTCTCTTTGTTGTTCCCTTTCTTTTCCATTTCCATATACATAAACACAAAGCTATTCCCAATAAAATTTTATGTAGCATTTCAGAGGAAGCCGTAATGCTCCACTGGTGAAAGTAAATCTGTTGTGCTTCTTCCTGGCAGTCAGAAAACAAATCTGGTTACTACACTGCCAGAAAACATTCAAATAAAAAATACCTGCAGGATGACATACATGAGTATCAGTAAACTTACTGCTGTAGATGCAATAACAAACCTCCGTTCAGGAAAGTGAATCAGGGTGGATTGATTGTTCAGGTGACTGCAAAAATGAAATCATCCTGTTGGCAAAGAAACACTTTTTATGTGTAAGGCTTGAGAAGTTTGGGTGATTGGTAAAGCTGCTGTCTTCATGCCTCACCTCACAAATGGGATGAAGTTCCTCCTGCACAGAAATCTGTTGTAAGCTGGTGCAGAACTTGAAATGAAGCTCAGATTGTTGCTGAACGTTTCAGAAGAAGGAGCGTCAGTCGGCCGTGTCTCGGGTTTGTTACTGAATCTACAAGGGAAAAATGTTTCTGTTGGACTAAGAATCAGAACGATTTTTGTTGTAACAAACACGTGGAGAATCGGCAAAAACAACTTGAAAGCCTCCGACCAAACACCAACTGGGATGAAAGGCAGCAGATGTGAACATACTGGTATCCGCGGCGATTAGTGGGGGTCTCCGCCTGTCCCCCACTCACGCCTGATCCCACACCTGTTTCTCCTTCCGATCCAAACTGAGCCGGGAGAGAGGGGAATGAAAAGCAGGGCTGCTTTTTGTGCCGTTGCTTTCCCAACATCATCTAAAGAGATTAGATGACTCACTAATGAGCTCCGCGGAGGGGAAAGGCAACTGTGACATGAAGGTCAGAAGTTTCATCAGTCCAATGTGTTGTTGGACCCAGCAGTGAGTCACTGATAAAGAAATGGTTTTGGTACCTTGTTGGCCAACTGAGACCAAACCAGCTTGAGCATAAAGGATTGCATGAGAGCAGGAGACAAAACTTCCTGGTTGTGTGTTCACTGTTGAGGGAAGGAGGCGTCACCAGGTCCTGACTGGCCAATCAGAAGGAGACTTAGGACTGTGTGACTGTTTCACATTACACAGTCAAACAATATGCCTGTATTTCATAGACCACAGTCCTTAAACTAGAGACAAATAACTTTGTGGATAAAACAATATATGGAAGCTGCAGCTTTCAATCAAAGAAAAGAAAACCACCTTGGAACAAATTGGTACGCATGCAGACAAACTTATTTTTGAGATTTCACACACAATAAGGCAATAAAACCTCGACATTTTGAAGATTTAGGAATGCCATCCCGGTGAGATAAGAGGTTGTTGTGTCTGGAAGGAAAGCAGTTCTGAAAGGTCAAACCTGCTGTGTTCTCTGCATTGGAAAAGTATACACACATAATGATTTATGACATACATTTTCTGCAGACTCAGATCAAATGTAAGCACATTGTGTTCATTATAGTTCTCTAAGAGGGAGCACAATCTGCTGAGAGAGACCTCAACCTTTTCCAATAATTCCTTCTCTCCGTGCGATCTTTACCCGATGCCCCTTTGGGAGGCAGGATGGCGCTTTTTTTTGCTGGCACTTTAAATAATGTGCTGACATGAAGTCATGCATGTTTAACAAGAAGGCTGTAAAATAATGAGTTATATTTGCTTTTAAGATCAAGTATTAATCTCCTGCATCATTTTTTGCCCGTTTTCTCCCCCATGTCTTCTAACACAGGTGAAATCCAACTGATTTCCCTTCCAACAAAACAAATTGGTGCTGAGAATAATTTTATTAGCAACAGAGAAAAGCTGCAATGATATGGAAGCATTTCTTCATATGTCAGCATTTCTTTTCATTTTATTTATTTTTCTCTAAAAGGACTTCTTATTAGCTGTAATACTCAGTTAACCGGTGATAAAATTAATTTCACTTCAGCAACATCAGGCAGATAATCAACATGCAATCTGCTTAAGTGCACAAAACTATCATTTTTTGTTAGCGTTGCATATTTGCAGAAGAAATATTGCGTGTCGGAGTGTATTAGCACATAGAGGAAGACCTGAGAGGGCCTTGTCACCACTGTCTCCTGTAATCTGTTTAATACTGTTTATGTCCATCCAAATTGAAGATGTGGTATGAAATGACGGATGTCGGTCTCATAATTCAGTCATAACAGTCTGAACCCTACAGGGAACTTCGATGGATGTTTGAGTCCAAGATTACTCTGCATGAATAGTGGATCCATTCACCCCTCACCTTTAAAAGCCTGGAAGGCCTGATGAAAACCCCTCCATCAGGCCCTAAGCATCCTTCAGAGAAAACAATAAAGATCAATTGTGCACATGCATATGTGTGTGTGCGTGTGTGTGTGTGTGTGTGTGTGTGTGCGTGTGTGTGCGGGTGTGTGCGCGTGTGTGTGTGTGTGTGTGTTAAGCCAGCTCCTGTGCAGGGATGATCTCACTGACCCACATGCTGAAGGAGAAAGAAAAAGAGTGCGCTTGAGGTGATAACACCTCCACTCACTTAGGGAACTTTGACTTATGAGGTACACTGCATTTAGCCAAGATAATGCAGGAGAGGGTGGTGCCATTAACCTCAGGAAGAGAGGCAGGTCCAGGCAGTATGATGCATTCAGATTGGCACAGGACAATATTTCACCATGACAGGCATTTCCGATGAATAATTAAGTGTTTAATATAATGATCTTGAGCGAGAGAAAGAGAGAGTAAAGAAAGAGAGAAATAAAGAGGAAGGAGAAAATGGTAATTCCACAATTCATTGCCCTTAAAACCTATCTGGCATTATTACCCGGCAGCGTTGCATGGGGGAGAACGCCTTTGTTGAAACAAATAGGTTTTTGATGGCTCTGCCAGAGAAGTAACGGTTATTAGGTTTGAGAACTCTTTCATGATGGAAGTGGTGTCCTGCCGAGCGGAGATCATGAAAATTTAAGTGGGGAATTTACAGCAGAGAGAGTGCAGGACGCTGAGGCCGTCTGGGCCATGCCCGGGGACGCATGTGTTTTGGTGAAGCTTAATGCTAGCTAATGTCGCCGCAAATAAATAGTTAACAAGCCCGAGATAGTTGGGCTTGTTGGAACTGCTGCCTGGCACGCATCGTTTTCTTCTGCTGATTGAATTTCTTTTACTAAAATAATGTGGGTTTTGAAACGAGGTAGCGAGTCAGATGGGAGATGATGCTGAATTCTGCTTTAACAAAACCGTGTCAATTAGCAAAGCCTGGGAGAGGCGCTACCAGATCCAGTAACAGGAAGCCAAAAAAGGAGGCTGAGCTGAAGAGAACCACTCAGAGTCTCAGAACTATTAACTGGGAAATGGAGAAATACATGATGCATGTTTTGTACAAAATTTGAAAAAGTCTTTTGTACATTTACATTTCCAACCCCGTCCCTAAATCAGTAGCAGATGCAGTATTAGGTGCACGCTTCTCCCACCTCTGCACATTTAGAAACTGGAATTGAATCTGTTCTTGTCACAGTTTCTCAATCAGGTTGTAGGTTTGGACTTTGATTTGTCTGTTGTAGCTTTGGTGGCTTCAGTCTCAGGTTTTTTTCCCAGGATTGTCCAGTTTTATCATCATTTAATCAACTCTGACCAACTTCACAGTTTTGTTGTTGAAGAGAAAAAGAAAAGTAAATTTTGAAATAAAATTCAAGAAATGAAAATACCTGTTGACAGTGATGGGCTCTGCTATCAGAGGAGCTCAGTGTTTCTGTTTACTGCTTTTAATAAGTTTGAAAACATTTAGCTGACTTGGCTTCCCCTAAGTAAGTTTTTCCACTTTTTACGTTAATTTCATTGGCCGTTTTCATAACTTTCAGTTGACTAAAGTTTATCTGTGTTGAAGTTTCAGTTATCAACTGTTACGAATTCTTTGAGTAGTTAGTCATTTTATTCATGCTCTTAATTTGAAGTGGGTAAGAATGTTTATGTTCCATTTCCTCCACTTTTTAACCTCCAATGTTTAAAAAAGAACAAAATAAAACAATGACAGCAGAGAACAAGGTTTAAACACCAATACTGTTTCTAAAGAGACTGTAGAACATGTTTATCATAATGTCTGAATTAAATTGCTGCTTGAGTACATTTGTACATTTCAGGGGAAGATATCATTTGAATTGAACTTAGCGCTTTAGTATTAGCTGAACTAATGTTTATAATTAGCCCGTTGCCTTAAAGTTAGCAGAACTAACTTTTTAGTTACCATTGAACACCACTGCTTTTGAAGGATGTTGTAATTTATTGAAAAGCACCATAAAAACATCTGAGCAGGTGGCTCGTTCTGCCAATCAGTGATATCCTGAAGTGAGTCAGGAACTGAAATCAAACATCATCATTTCAGTCAAACCACATTTTCTGAATATATCCTTCATGTCCAACAGAGACCCAGTCTCTCCTCACACCCATGACCTTTGACATCTTATATATGTTGTGTTTGTTGCATGTACGACAGATTCCCATGCATATTCATACCTGCATATGGCCCAGCAGAATGAAGTCTGTCTACTGGCTGCAGACTCTGCAGACTCTGCAGAGCGCACCAGGCAGTTCATTACTGGCTCTTCTCTGCCGAGTCCAGTGAAATCCCAGGGAACTTGTCCGTGTGTCTGGGAAGGCCTGATGTTGGTGGAATCATTTTCAGCAGCGAACGTGTCTGCGTGGGAGGACGACGCATCAGCTTGAGTTTTGTTGTGGGTTGCAGAAAAGGAGCAGAGTTGTGTTGAGGACTGTGAGCGTTTGTAGTGGAAAGGATGGCGGCTGTGGGACGTGTGCCCGTAAACTGTTGGGGGGGGCATGTCTGCATTTGTGCTCGCAGCCGTGTTGTTGAGTGGAGTGTGGGAGTGTGTTTGTGCGTGTTGTGTGGCACACTCACAGGCTTCTGTTGTTTGTGAGGTGAGAAGAGAGAAAAGTCCCTTAGCATGCCTCCACCTCCTCTTGCTCCATCTGCCCATTTTGCTCGGTTCTCCATAAATTAAAAAGGCTCTACATCTGCTTTGGGGTACATTGTTAGTTGTGTGCATTTGGTGGTTCCTCTGTTTATGAAAAATTAAACACCTTCTTGCATTTGATTATCCCCCCTCCTCCTCCCAAATCCCCTCTGCAGCATGACAGAGGCCAACGCTTCACCCCTCCATGTTGAGAGGAAGACCTGCAGAAGAAAACTGTTTAAAGGAAATACAGAAGGAACATATGTTCATGGTTATAGTGAACAAATGTGTAAAGGCTGGAAATGTCACTCAACAGTGGAAAGATGGTTTGCTTTTCCGGCAGCAAATAAACCAAAACAAAATATGGTTTGGTAAACAAACGAAATGATAAAATATGATAATCAGACGTCTGTTTTCACATTTTATTCTTACAGGTTTTTCTAAATGTCTTCAGACATCCACACAGAATTTATTTGTTTATTGCCAAAAACTTCTTCACACACTATTATTACAAATGTAACTGAACACCACAAACTGGGCCGGAACGAAGCGCAGGCTGCTCTTACTGCCACCAGCCTGTGGTTGGAGTAATGAGTGCAATCAGAGGTTCTGGTCACAGTGTTGTGCTGAACTGAACAGCCGGGTCACTGGGGAGGCCCTGTGTTTGTCTTTGACGGTAGCATGCAGGGCTTCGGGGCAGTCATATCTGGCCGGGGTTTGGTAACCGTGGGCCTTGTAGCAGAACAGGTGCTGTGGGCCGACGGGTCCATCAATCTCACACCGACCCGTCTCTGTAGGATTCAGGGTTAATTATCATCCAATAAGTCATTAAGGAGAGGGATGGGGGGCTGCTAACCTGAGGGGCACATGTGGCTGGTTGACTTACCTTTCTGTTGGATTGTGTTGCTATGGTGACAGATAAAAAAACAAAACAGTGACAGCAGCGTCAGGACAACTAACAAAAATCAATCAAATATTTAGTCCTGTTTTTTGTCTTAGTGTTTCATAATTTGCTAATAATCATAATTATTATAAAAATGCTGTTACTGTTTTATTTCAGACCTGATTTCTCCCAGTTTAGTTGATATTTTTGTTATATTTGTGTGAACTGACTTGTTGCGTAAATGTCGGGTTATAAACTGATGTTTCTACACAGCCCAGGTTGAATTAGGTAAATCTAATGACTGAAAGCATGAAAGGTGAGAGTTTATGGTAGAATTATATCGGTTCATAAAGCACACATTTCACTGTATCCCACCTTTAGTCTTAAAGTTATCCATCTAAGAGTGGATTGCTTCATAATGCAGAAATGGAAAATGTCATTTGGGATCTTTTTCAGGCTCTTAACATATTAATTGGCACTGCAGCGAATGTCGGATCTTACAGTAAATTGTATCCAGTGTAGTCAGCGACACCTGACCTATTGAAAATTTTACAGTGTACTTATACCTTCATTTATCTACTCAATGCTTCCATGAATATTTAAGGCAGACAATTAAACCCCAGCTGACCTGAGGGATGGAGCAGAGCCGAAGCAGGGCAGCATGAAGACGCTCAGCCCATCCAGCAAATCAGAGATCCCTGAAACTCCAGACGCCTTCCACGCTCCCACCGCACAGAACGATTCACATCGGCATCCGCGCGCTGGCAGAGTGTCAGGCGGTCACAGAGGCTTCGCGGCGTCTGACAGCCACATCACACATGTGTCATGTTTATGGGGGAATCAGCAGAGGCAGTTTGTGTATGTAAATGTTTGGTCAGGGTCAAAGTTAATATATGTCAGAGTCCAACTTCACCTTGGTGTGTTTAACACAGAGCAGGACGTGAAGCAGAGACACTGGGAATACCACTGAAGGAACGCCACAGAGTTATGGTCTCAAAATCACACCAAACTGTTTATTATCCATCTTCTCAGTAATATTTATATCTTTGAACTCTCTCTTTTCACATTTCACATTGCAACCAGAAACCTTAATGTACTTTATTGTGATTTTATGAAATAGTTCAACAGAAAGTCCTACAGAACTGTGTAGTGGAAGGAAACTGGAACATGGTCTTTTTAAAAAGTGGAAGTTTTCTAAATGGTCTTTAAGAAGTCTTATAATTATCAGTCCATCCATCCATCCACTGTTCATACCTGCTTTGTCAGACTTGGTCATTGGACCAGAGGCGTGGTTCACTGCACATACACAGAAACAGAAACACTCAAACCCAGGGTCATTTTACTGGCTCAAAGAAGAACTTTACAATGTTGCATTAGGGCCAAAAAATAAGTTTTAAAAAAGCTTTAAAAGTCAAAAATTATCTTAAAAATGTTATTTTTAGATTAATCTCAGAAATCCTCCCCTTTTTTTCTACCTACTTTGCTTTAATACACTGCAGCAGAACTCACCGAGGTTTGGTGGAGGTTCCATTAGTCAGTCTGATCATCAGCAGGTTGACATCAAGTCATGGACACTCTGTCGTCTTCAGTGCTTGATGTTTGCCACAATTTCTGGACTTTTTCTCCAGTGGTTTCCTCTGCCATTGTTCTCATGTGGTTTTGTTGGTAACTTAGTTGTTGCAGAGACTCAACATTTTAAAAAACCTTCTGTTTAGTTCAGTTTTACTTGAGAATGGTCCAAATTGTAAATATCCAGAGAAGCATCCTGGTCCTCAGGGAAGTTTGTTTTCCCACCATCAGACTGATACAAACATCCAAACTGCAGACAGTCGTGCTGCTAAATTCAGATTCTGCTGTTGACGTTGTCACCAGTAACAGAGGAGGAGTCACTTCTAACATAAACCAGTCTGAACAAGTCGGATCATTTTCCAAATGCGGTGAGATGTAGATGGACTGATACTGTTTCTGCTCTCCTAATCGCTTTATAATAATTCTATAACTGCAGGCAGATTGACATCCTATTCCAGTCATGTTGTCACATCCTCAGGTGAAGTTCAGTCCTGCGTTTCAGAAGGAGATGGCAGTGAATGAAAGCCTTCATGTAGCGTGTTAAACATGTTAAAGTCGTCATATATTCCAGCCAGAGCAGTAAACCCATCAATCTAAAATAATGATTGATGGGTAAGAAACTTCTTTGTCACTGTGGCTGTAGTTCTGTCCTTCTAAACTTTAATGGTCTGAATGAATATCCCCAAACATGAACTCTATTACCCTGAGACATCCGAGCCACAATCCAAAGATTCAGTGCAGAAGTGTTTCTCTAAATTGCTTCTGCACATTGCAATACCCATTTTTGATTTTTCTCAGGCCCACATCCAAGGTTCCATTTATGAAAAATGTCTGGTTAGGGATGTATCATTACAACAATCACTGCCACTGCTGGATCATTTCTTCTCAAATAGACGTCTTACGTGAGGACATGGACTGTCCCAGGGCCGGTTTTCCTCCTATGCTATTACTCTGCGCTAACTGTGAGCCTCGGCAGGCAATCTGCATCCAGCTGTGCAGCATGTTGACTGCGGGGATGGAAATCACACACCTTGTAGAAACGCTTTTTATCCCTTTTACAACAGCGTCGTGCAGCTATGCTTCCATGCATATCAAAGCAGCAGATCTCTAAAATCTGGGAGAGAGAGTTTCGTATCCAAGATAATAAACGTATTTTTTAATTATTTCTCACTTTCTTCTGTCTCCTAACTTTGTTGTTACAGCAGTGCAGCGTGTTCAGTCTGGCTCAAACAGACATGGCACAAAAACATCCTTTAAAATCAAATCAAACTTCCTATCTTCCCTCTTTTCATCATTTCTTTTTCAACTTAAAAGCTGCTTCCTGACCATAAGGTGTCACCAGAAGTATCTATATGTATAAATATATATATCTGTTTTATATACGGCCTCAGATAATCGCTGAAAATATCTTCCTGGTGGTCTGGAGAAAAATAACAGCAGTTGTGACCGCCATGTTGACAGGGCGCTTTGCTCCAGTATTTTCACTGTCAGATTAGGATCATCTGTAAAACTCAGGAAAAGAATGATGAAGGTCAGAGAAGACAACAAACGGAGAAAAAGAAAACCTGAAAATGGTAAACAACACAAATAAACTGCATGCAGGGTTCAACTAAGGTGCATCACATTTAATAAAAATGGATTAAATTAATTCTTTTGTTTTTATTTGAAGCACGGTTCGTCAGAGGTTTATCTTAATCTAATATGACATTTTTGTTTATCCTGAATTACACATTTTTTCACCAGTTCTCGCTGAACCTGATGGGTTCCATCAGATCTGACCTTTTGGGTTATCAAGGTAACATTTTCCACAATTTCAAACTATCAAGTTTTTTCAGAAATAGCTACCCTGAAAAACAACAAAGATAAACGTAACGTGGCCACAGAGAAGTAAAACTGTACGCAGCTATTCAGAAGAAAACAGCAGGATTTGGTTTGATGCCAAAAGTTGTGAATTAGTGATTAAAAGCAAAAATGTACAATAGTAAAGCTGAAATATTCAGACGCTATGAAGTCAAAAAAGTGATTGCATGAGACAGTGAGGAACATGAAATCACAATATTGTTAAATAAAAATAACACAGATCCATCATAAACTTACATTAATCTCAGGGGAAAACATCTGACTTTAAAATCTCTAAAAGCTTTTGGGGTTTTTCATTCAAGTTTCTGATTTTCAGTTCCAGGATGCTGTAATTTTAAAAAACTTTCTGTTTCCTTCAGAGATGTTTTTCTGGTAAATAATTATTCTAGAAATCTCTGTGCAGTTTAATAGCATCAAGTAGATTGAGTAGTACAGTGAAATATGGTGGCAGTATAGTGATATGGGAACACTTAAATGCATTTACTGCATATTTTATAAAGTTTGTTATTTTAGTTTTTCACCACGTATTTCATCTTTAAAACATGATTTAGCAGAATATGATGTTCTATAATGAGATGACAGAGATTGGTCCACTGGCTCCTGTGTGGTAGAGAGGAAACCTGCTTATAACCTGAGCAGGTCCACACGTCCACACGTCCACTCGTCCACAAGTCCACAAGTCCACTTGTCCACAAGTCCACAAGTCCACTCGTCCACACGTCCACAAGTCCACTCGTCCACACGTCCACTCGTCCACTCGTCCACACGCCCACTCGTCCACACGTCCACTCGTCCACACGTCCACTCGTCCACACGTCCACACGCCCACTCGTCCACTCGTCCACACGCCCACTCGTCCACACGCCCACTCGTCCACACGTCCACTCGTCCACACGCCCACTCGTCCACACGTCCACTCGTCCACACGTCCACACGTCCACTCGTCCACAAGTCCACTCGTCCACAAGTCCACTCGTCCACACGTCCACTCGTCCACAAGTCCACTCGTCCACAAGTCCACTCGTCCACACGTCCACAAGTCCACTCGTCCACACGTCCACAAGTCCACAAGTCCACAAGTCCACTCGTCCACACGTCCACAAGTCCACAAGTCCACACGTCCACACGTCCACTCGTCCACAAGTCCACTCGTCCACACGTCCACTCGTCCACTCGTCCACAAGTCCACTCGTCCACACGTCCACACGTCCACAAGTCCACTCGTCCACACGTCCACAAGTCCACTCGTCCACAAGTCCACACGTCCACTCGTCCACAAGTCCACTCGTCCACACGTCCACTCGTCCACACGTCCACTCGTCCACAAGTCCACTCGTCCACACGTCCACACGTCCACTCGTCCACACGGCCACAAGTCCTCTCGTCCACCGTCCACCGTCCACCCGTCCACCGTCCACTCGTCCGTCCACTCGTCCACTCGTCCACAAGTCCACACGTCCACTCGTCCACTCGTCCACCGTCCACCGTCCACTTTCGTCCACCGTCCACCTCGTCCCCGTCCACCGTCCACTCGTCCCCGTCCACTCGTCCACCGTCCCTCCACACGTCCACGTCCCCGTCCACACGTCCACTCGTCCACACGTCCACACCTCCACACGTCCACTCGTCCACACGTCCACACGTCCACTCGTCCACACGTCCACTCGTCCACACGTCCACTCGTCCACACGTCCACACGTCCACTCGTCCACACGTCCACTCGTCCACAAGTCCACTCGTCCACACGTCCACTCGTCCACACGTCCACTCGTCCACAAGTCCACACGTCCACTCGTCCACACGTCCACAAGTCCACTCGTCCACACGTCCACTCGTCCACACGTCCACTCGTCCACACGTCCACTCGTCCACTCGTCCACACGTCCACTCGTCCACACGTCCACTCGTCCACACGTCCACTCGTCCACACGTCCACTCGTCCACTCGTCCACACGTCCACACGTCCACTCGTCCACACGTCCACTCGTCCACACGTCCACACGTCCACAAGTCCACACGTCCACACGTCCACTCGTCCACACGTCCACTCGTCCCCACGTCCACACGTCCACACGTCCACTCGTCCACTCGTCCACACGTCCACACGTCCACTCGTCCACACGTCCACTCGTCCACACGTCCACTCGTCCACTTGTCCACAAGTCCACTCGTCCACAAATCCACACGTCCACAAGTCCACTCGTCCACACGTCCACTCGTCCACACGTCCACTCGTCCACACGTCCACACGTCCACACGTCCACACGTCCACTCGTCCACAAGTCCACTCGTCCACACGTCCACACGTCCACTCGTCCACACGTCCACTCGTCCACAAGTCCACTCGTCCACACGTCCACACGTCCACACGTCCACTCGTCCACAAGTCCACACGTCCACTCGTCCACACGTCCACTCGTCCACACGTCCACTCGTCCACACGTCCACTCGTCCACACGTCCACTCGTCCACAAGTCCACTCGTCCACAAGTCCACTCGTCCACACGTCCACAAGTCCACTCGTCCACACGTCCACTCGTCCACACGTCCACACGTCCACTCGTCCACACGTCCACTCGTCCACTCGTCCACTCGTCCACACGTCCACAAGTCCGTCCACTGTCCACCGTCCACAAGTCCACTTTCGTCCACACGTCCACTCGTCCACACGCCCACTCGTCCACACGTCCACTCGTCCACACGCCCACACGTCCACTCGTCCACACGTCCACTCGTCCACACGTCCACACGTCCACACGTCCACTCGTCCACACTTCCACTCGTCCACACCTCCACACGTCCACAAGTCCACACGTCCACACGTCCACTCGTCCACTCGTCCACACGTCCACTCGTCCACACGTCCACTCGTCCACACGTCCACTCGTCCACACGTCCACTCGTCCACACGTCCACACGTCCACTCGTCCACACGTCCACACGTCCACACGTCCACTCGTCCACACGTCCACTCGTCCACACGTCCACACGTCCACTCGTCCACACGTCCACTCGTCCACACGTCCACTCGTCCACACGTCCACTCGTCCACACGTCCACTCGTCCACAAGTCCACTCGTCCACTCGTCCACAAGTCCACTCGTCCACACGTCCACTCGTCCACACGTCCACACGTCCACTCGTCCACACGTCCACTCGTCCACACGTCCACACGTCCACTCGTCCACTCGTCCACACGTCCACACGTCCACATGTCCACAAATCCACACCTCCACACGTCCGGTATCAGGACTCTCATCATGTGGACGACAACATCCACCTTTACACGTTTAATTGGCTCTTGTGCCGCGTTGAGCAGGTGCTGACAACATCCCACATGTAATCTTTATCAGATCCCGGCTCCGCCCCGCCCCGCTCCGCCGCACCGCGCCCCTCCCCCTCCCCAGAGGGAGGCAAAGGGGGCAAGAAAATGGAAAGTCTGCTCCACATTTCCTTTGAGTTATTTCTCCCTGTATGTTTGAGTCTTTTCAGGGGCCTCATTTGGAGAAAAAAAGTCCATCTCCACCCACTCATGCCCTCTCCTCGCTCCACGTATATATATACAAAACATTATTAAAATTCAACACATATTGCTAAGGAGAGCAAGAGAGGAGCGTTGCAACATCCAGATGGATGCCCCTTAAATCTGTCTTCAATTAGTCTGCTCCAACTTCCATCTTCCAGCTGAATTCTGATTAGCTGATCTGCTAATTTACTCAGCCTGGCTGGAGAGCACTTGGTCGCCCCCTCCCCCTTCTGAGAGCAACGAGCTGTTTGGAGTATTGTGAACCTTTGATCACAAACCCTCTCATTAATGATAAAAGCCAATACCTTTAAATTTAGATTTTGTGTCCACAGAGCTTTCCTCTTCTCTTAAGATCATGCTGTATCTAAATGAAAGAATAAAATATATGATTTATTAAAGGAAGGTTTATGGTAACACGTTTGAATCGACACTTAGAATATCAACCAAAGGTAAATTAATTTCAGTAAAAGACATCAGAAAGTGAAGCACAAATGTTTTAAATATCTATTCCACACAGATTAATACTGTATATGTTTAATGTTTATTTCTTGATTATTCTGGTTTACAGTGAAAAAAAAGCCAAAATTCAGTTTCTGAGAAATCAGAACTTGAATCATTTTAACAGAAAATTTCTTTCCTGTTTGTGTAGAACTGTGTCCCATTGAGACATTTGATTATGTACAATCTGGTCCACAATGCAGGTCCATCACAGACCAGGAGGAAGTAGTGAGACGGTGCGTTCAGGCCACAGCAGGAGAATCGTTCATAATTTAAGTGCAGTTGTTTAATTTGATTGGTTGTGCGAGTCAGTGGTTAAAGTCTCTGCAGAGACAAAAGTTTCATGTTTTCATCTGCTTGATGTCTGATGGCACAATGTGGATTCTCTGTTCAGCTTGTTCAGCTCAATATTAACTAAGCTGAGTGAAAATTTAATACAATTTAAACTGTAATATTTGTAAAAATTAGCAGGTTTTTTTTCATCCCCTTCAGTTAAAATGACAGACAACAAAAATGTCTAGCACAACTTTGGATCAAAAAGATGAAAATATAAAAACAGAAATGTGTCTGGTCTGGTCTGGGCTCCTTTTGCTCGAGTTACTGCATCAATGCAGAGTGGCATGGAGGAGATCTGCTGAGGCATTCAGTCAGCTCGTTCCCTAAACCTGAAGTCCAAGAGAACTGGTCTGAACTGGTCGGGTAAGACCGGACGATGTTGTTACCATGGTGTGAAAGCAGGGATTGGTAGCTTTGTCAGTGTGGACGGTACTGAAATTGGTGAACAGCTGCTGACTTTGTACTCCAGAAAGCCCAGTGGACCAGAACCACATGACACAGAACCCAGAATCATCACTGACTGTGGAAACTTCCACTGAACCCCGGACTTTTTTAGAAATGAATGACATTTTCCATTTTATCTGCAGCTCAAACACACGATGTAATGTGTGTCATCAAGGAACCAAGATATCAGGAAGACCAAGAACATCAACAAACATCCTGATGAGGTTCTGCATCCATTTTGAGTTATTTCTCCCTGTATGTTTGAGTCTTTTCAGGGGCCTCATTTGGAGAAAAAAAGTCCATCTCCACCCACTCATGCCCTCTCCTCGCTCCACGTATATATATACAAAACATTATTAAAATTCAACACATATTGCTAAGGAGAGCGAGAGCGGAGCTTTGCAACATCCAGATGGATGCCCCTTAAATCTGTCTTCAATTAGTCTGCTCCAACTTCCATCTTCCAGCTGAATTCTGATTAGCTGATCTGCTAATTTACTCAGCCTGGCTGGAGAGCACTTGGTCGCCCCCTCCCCCTTCTGAGAGCAACGAGCCGTTTGGAGTATTGTGAACCTTTGATCACAAACCCTCTCATTAATGATAAAAGCCAATACCTTTAAATTTAGATTTTGTGTCCACAGAGCTTTCCTCTTCTCTTAAGATCATGCTGTATTTAAATGAAAGAATAAAATATATGATTTATTAAAGGAAGGTTTATGGTAACACGTTTGAATCGACACTTAGAATATCAACCAAAGGTAAATTTATTTCAGTAAAAGACATCAGAAAGTGAAGCACAAATGTTTTAAATATCTATTCCACACAGATTAATACTGTATATGTTTAATGTTTATTTCTTGATTATTCTGGTTTACAGTGAAAAAAAAGCCAAAATTCAGTTTCTGAGAAATCAGAACTTGAATCATTTTAACAGAAAATTTCTTTCCTGTTTGTGTAGAACTGTGTCCCATTGAGACATTTGATTATGTACAATCTGGTCCACAATGCAGGTCCATCACAGACCAGGAGGAAGTAGTGAGACGGTGTGTTCAGGCCACAGCAGGAGAATCGTTCATAATTTAAGTGCAGTTGTTTAATTTGATTGGTTGTGCGAGACAGTGGTTAAAGTCTCTGCAGAGACAAAAGTTTCATGTTTTCATCTGCTTGATGTCTGATGGCACAATGTGGATTCTCTGTTCAGCTTGTTCAGCTCAATATTAACTAAGCTGAGTGAAAATTTAATACAATTTAAACTGTAATATTTGTAAAAATTAGCAGTTTTTTTTTCATCCCCTTCAGTTAAAATGACAGACAACAAAAATGTCTAGCACAACTTTGGATCAAAAAGATGAAAATATAAAAACTGAAATGTGTCTGGTCTGGTCTGGGCTCCTTTTGCTCGAGTTACTGCATCAATGCAGAGTGGCATGGAGGAGATCTGCTGAGGCATTCAGTCAGCTCGTTCCCACAAACCTGAAGTCCAAAGAGAACTGGTCTGAACTGGTCGGGTAAGACCGGCTTGATGTTGTTACCATGGTGACGAAAGCAGGGATTGGTAGCTTTGTCAGTGTGGACCGGTACTGAAATTGGTGAACAGCTGCTGTGACTTTGTACTCCAGAAAGCCCAGTGGACCAGAACCAGCACATGACACAGAACCCAGAATCATCACTGACTGTGGAAACTTCACACTGAACCCCGAGCAGCTGGGACTTTTTTTAGAAATGAATGACATTTTTCCATTTTATCTGAACTTTTGGACCACTTTTAATGTACTTCAAGGAAACAGCTCAAACACACCGATGTAATGTGTGTCATCAAGGAACATTTGAACCAGCCAAGATATCAGGAAGAGAACCAAGAACATCAACAAACATCCTGATGCCTGAAGGTTCTGCATCCATCTGTTCCATCACAGCATTCAGAACCGAGATGGGTTCTGTGCTGTGCAAACAGACCCAACAACAAAAGCTAAAGACCTTTAAACTGGTAACAGCATCATTATCCAGAGAGAAGTGAGTTCTGCTCCTACATGCACTGAAAGGCCACTCAGAGAGGAAGAAGCAAACGGAAACAAAGAACAAAGATTCTGATGAGACAGAAATGAAAGCGTTTGGCCAAAACGACATTTGGCAGAAAACAGTGAGTCTTGAAACACCATCCAGCTTTGAAGCACAGAGGTGGCAGGATCGTTCTGAACCGATCATCTGGTTTCACTGCAGGAGGAACATCACAACATAAATCACCAGGGAAGAAGAAGATATCGAAATATGTCTGAGGACATCAGACAGGAAGTCCATCATGACCCGCGGCGAGCGAGGCGGACGGCTAACCTGGATCAGGGACACCAAGATCAGAACCAAAACCTTTCAAACTTCTGAGAAGCTCTTCAGTTACTCAAGAAATAAATGTAAATTTTAGAATAATAAGAAAAAGCTAATAAATAATATCTATAAAAATCTCTCTGTACATATTCTGGCATTTACAAAATAACTTGGTTTTCCAAAAATATCAAAACTTTAGTCTGATTTACTTTCACAGAGGAAAAATGTATATTTTTACACAGAGCATGTAAATATCTGTGTTCAGCTTTATCTGCGTTTTAGTCAGTTTTACTAAAAATAATTTACCAAAATGCACCTGTGTGGTTCTTTCCATGAACTTGCAACCTGCCCCATCTCTCTGTGACCAGCTGCTTCCCTCTTGTGGCCAATCAGGACACAGTTACCTGCAGGACTTAAATATCAGCATTTAAGTGTTCATATTTACACAAACACCAATGTTTCCTCCTTAATGAATGAGAAATGTCCTGCTGTGTGTTACGGTTTTACAGAACTGCACAGACATTGATCTGCATTACTGCTTCCACCCCCACCTCTTTGTGCCGCCACAGAAAGTAATTCAGCAGGGAGCTAAACCACGGCATTAACATATAGAGTCCTGATTTAAACCCCGTTCTCTCATCCATTCATTTAGAAGAGTAATGCCAGCAGGTTGTACAGCAGTGGCTTTTCACCAGGCTCTGATTAAGCTTCAGTTTGATAATGTTATCTGATTACACAGTAAACAGCACCATGATGGATAAGACCTCATTACAATATGATTGTGAGAGTTTATGACGTACAGAGGCAGGAGGTCTTAAATTGCGGGACTCTGGCGGCGCTTCCTGCTCGACACAAACAAACCGGCGCTGCCAGCTCAAAGGGGCTGCAGTTGGCACTGTTCACTTCAGCCAATTTCATTTTAGCTTCTGGCATCAGCTCTGAAAGTACAATTGTTAACAAGTTTGAGTATATAAACAACAAAGTGTTAGGCCATTTAATTCATCCGTGTTATTGTCGTCCCCTCCTGATGCCTTGGAACGGCTGCCAGAGACTCGGGAGACCAGCTGGTGTGGAGACAGCAGACGTGTTGTAAGTCCTGAACAAAACTACAGTAGGAGAGAGTGACAATCACAGCCTGACACCTCCGCTTCAGTGAAAGATAGCGTGTGTGTGTGTGTGTTTGTGTGTTGGGGTGGGGAGGGATGCAAACTTCAATAATAAACCTGTCAACACTCCAATCTGAATGCCCAGAAGTCTCAACTGTCTCAACCCTCTTCCTCTGGCGATAGATATCAACATGGATCCTCCAGAGAAA
Organism: Gambusia affinis; assembly: GCF_019740435.1. Classification (NCBI taxonomy): domain Eukaryota; kingdom Metazoa; phylum Chordata; class Actinopteri; order Cyprinodontiformes; family Poeciliidae; genus Gambusia; species Gambusia affinis. The sequence goes on from NC_057883.1 coordinate 25,246,035, forward strand.
CAGCATCACATCTATCAGTCACACACACACACACACACACACGCACACACAGCAGCATCTCTATTTGTGCCATTATACCCTCAACACAGGCTAAAATGACTCCAAGCTTCCACAGGATGGGAATGGATGAACGTCGTACGACTTGGAGTGTGTGTGTCTGTGCATTAGAGTGTGCCATCAGTGGCTTCATTGCCGACCCGGTCTGCAGCGCGGACCCGCAAACGGCCTTGTTTGTTTGTTTCTGCTGCTGTAATCCTCAGCTGAGGGCTCAGAGCTGCAGCCGTGATTCCCCCGGGCCTCTGGGAGTCTGAACGCCAGGCTGTGTTCTGGGGAAGGGAGAAGAGAGACAGTCACAGAGAAGCAGCCTTTCCTGCACCTGATCATTACATGCTAAATTTCTATTGATTGCTGTGAACTGAGAGCCCAGTGCTGGTTCTGTGGTAATCCAGCGAAACCACAACTTGTCCTCTGTTTGTCCACAAGGGGAAGGAAGTACTGAACAGCTGAGTGTTTCTTGGACAATGAATGATATTTTCCTCACCTGGAGAAATCAGAAGAAAGTGGATTAGAAACTGTTCTCAAATCTTAAAGGATGTGGAAGCCTCTTCAGTTCTTTTAGACTTCAATCAGATAATTGTCTGGGCCTTCAATCTGCTTTTTATCTTTCTCTGAAACCAGCTGAGATTATCTTTGCCTTTTCTGAATGCAGGTTCACCACAGCGGCTCCTGAACTGGTGGGCATTGACATCTTGCACATTAGGACACTTCCTGCTTTTTCTTACCTTGCACAAGTGGATGAAATTAGTATTTGTGGTGTCATGCTTCCTTTCATCACACATATGCGCATTCCCTTGACCTTCTCATCAGCAGATTTGTGCTAAAAGCCCTGGGGTAAGACTGAAATAACGCTGAGGCTTTTGAGAGCGCCACATGTTAGAGCGACTGTCTGCTGGCTGAAAACAGGCCTAGAGATGGAGGCAGAGGAAAAGGGAAAAGCTCAGAAGCTGAACCTCGCAGAGCGGCCCTCAGGGGACAGCAGTAATTAAACAGTGATTAAATTAAGGGGCAATGCGGGCAAAGCGCCGGCTGATTGACACGCGGCTGCCTCCTCTCTCTCAGTTCAGCCGTGTCGTGGAGCACAGCCTCCCATCGACCTCCAATTACCCGCACACAATAAATTCTTCAAGGTCCAATTTTCAAAAAACTATTTTCTTAACGGTGTTGAGCGCACAGATTGCTGCACTTTGTCTGTGAAGAGGCTGAGCGGCATGACTGGAACAGAGAGGTTAAGAAAAGAAAAAGAAAGCCGGCGTCTTTGTGGCTCAAATGTTGCCACTGTTTACTTAAGATAGACTTACAAACAGCTGGGCTCCCAGAGTGGACAGACAGCGGTACACTGCAAAGAAACCACAAGTGATTTATTTTTTAAAAACGTACTTGTGCAGAATTTAAACCATGCTCCCTTTTCTCCAGCCAGCAGCTGGGCAGCTTTAGAAGTGGCTCATCAAATACTCCCCTGCAGGGTGGAAACACAAGAAATTACCTTGGGCGACTTCGTAAACCCAAAGCAAATAGACAGAGAGAAAAGCTGAGCAACAGCAATAAAACTAGATTTAACAAAACAATCAGAGAAAAAACCAGATGTTGAAATTGCCTTCCTCCTGCTCTTCAATTCACCACACGTTCCCAGGTTAGTCCTGTTGCCACGACGCCCAGGTCTGCAGGCCCTTGTATAGATTTTATAAACTGAGACTCGCCGTAATCAACATTGTACTGAAGGTTTAAACGATCTGTTCAGTCTTCTGATGGTGAAGATGCTCCTCTTGCTCTGTAATCCAAATTCAGAGCTAAATGGTGAGGAGGCCCACTTTACAGGATGCGTTCAAGATGACTGCTATCGATTAAGAGCTGAATGAGAACGGCTCAACATGTTCAAGGCACTCAGCAAACATACTGCGGGTTATCGGATCGCAACCAACGGAGACGGCAATTAGCTCTGTTTCCTGTGGTTAAAGACTTAAAACATGGATATCAAATATTTATTAAGAGTTTCATGATATTAGTTACTTTGCAGTGCTTCTAAGAAGCTCACTTCTTACAAGTGATGCAACCATAAACCAATATAAATACTCTTCCATTAACATTTGGTTAAACATCTCTGGGTAAGTTGTATCTGAGACTAATCTGTAACCTCAGCACACCTCTGAATAATACTTGAATTAAATTTATGGGTTTACTGGCACAGACTGTTTTTAAGAGCAGTCCACAGATTTCCAGCCGGGTTGAGGTTGAATCCTGTTATTCTGCTCCAAGACCAACCTGTTGGTGTTCATTAGCCTGTTACAGCTAATCAGGTTTACCTGTCCATCATTTCACCATTTTAACTGATGAAATGATGCATCAGAGCAACCCAAGAATCACCGAGGGTCAAGGGTCACCAGCCACAACTGAGCCGGTGGAATAAAAACGACAACTTTAAAAGTGACAGTTTGTCTGTAGTTTGAAGTTGTTCATATCATCCAGAGGGAAAAGCCAGTTATTGATTCATTTCACCACAGTGACACTGAATTTGTTTCGGGTGTTAAAACCTGAGAACAGAGAACATTGCACCAGCAGTCAGGCTTGGTGTTGGTAGCATCATGCTGGGGGTTCATTAATCCAATCACCTTCTAAAGTGATTGGATTAATGAAGAGGAAGAACTACCTTCAAATTCAGCTGAAACCTGGGAACTCGCATCAGAACGTCTGAAAGTGACTCTGAACTGAAACTTTAAACCAACTTTAATTCCTGGTCAAATATCCAGGAATTAAGCTTCTCTGTGGTTTCTCTGAAACTTGCTAAGAGGCCATTAACCAAACAACTGAGGCTGTGGAGGAATCATTTTGAGGTTTACAGAAAATATGCAATACATTGAAACTCCTGCACCAGATTCTTGCTTGACATTTATTCCCATGGTTTGTTCATGTAAACTTTTAAAAGGCACCATATCTCTGTTAAAGAAGAACAAACAGAAGACAGGAGTGGTTTTGTGGGTGTAGTTGTGCTCAGAAATACCAAAATAACACATTAAGCAGAAATCCAATAATCCCTGGTTTGAGCCTCGGTTTGGCGCCCTGCATTCCTTTGCTGCTGATCTGTGTGCTGGAATGAAAGGAGGAAGGATGTTCCCACTGATAACATATGAATTTAATTTCTTAGTGAAACATTGGAACTGGGAGACTTTGGCCCTCCGGAGCATAAACTGTGCAGTCGATTAGTTTTTGTCAGACTTTGTGACGATGGCGTGAGAAGACAGGCCCAATCCGCCAGCTCTGACCCACCTCATCATCCTTGACATTTAGCGCAGCGTTGTGTCTCTCGCTCTCTTCCCTCCTTCACAGTAAACAAATGCTTTAACCCTGATTTGTATCAGTGGGTCTGGAGGACATGAAGTGACATCAAGTGTAGAAATCTTCTGAGAGAGACAGAGAGAGAGACGGGGGATAAAAAATAGATGGGAAAAGAGTCGACTGCATATGTTTGGAGAGAAAGAGACAGAAGTAGAAAGGCTTCCCAGAAAACTAGAGAAGGGGTGAACACACCATCGAGGGAAGAGCAATTTAGCCAGAGTGCCACCACCGAACAGCAGCTATCTGAGACTAATCTCCAAGGAAAGCTGTCAGGTCTCTGCAGACAATGTTCTGATGGAAACGAGGCAATAAATGCTTCTTAAAGCCATCATAAATATGCAGCTTCCTGCCTAACAGCCACCACTCAGACCCGGATCCGACCTCATTATCCTTTGTCTGTGCTTGCAGGTTTGCATGCCAAGCTACAGGCAGGATCACTGGAAATCCTTAACACAGTCCTCAGAGGCACGCCGCTCATCAAACCAGAATACTTTTTATATAACATATGGAGTCATGTAGAGAAAGTAAAATCTAAACTTGACTTGGGTAAATTTCAAGCGCACTCACACAAACCCAAATTGTTCATTGAGCAGTGAGACTTTCAGGGTAGAAACATAAACATTAAGTATGTATGATCTCTATTTTTCTCCATTATTTATGAGTCTATGTGTGACTGTAAGGTGGAACATATGAATAATCAAACGGTCCACTAACATTCTCCGGTTGTTTTATACATGTCAGGAGTAAAGAACTAAAGCCACATTGGACTTGATTACCTCTTGACATTTTGCCTCACGACTGCGGGCGGCGATAGATAAGAAGGGAAATCATGACCCTGGCATAATGAAAATATATAAATATGCTCATTTATCGCAGAACCAAGATGGAGACATAAGGCCACATAAATGCATGAATGGATGTGTGTTAGCAGCCAGCAGCCGTCTCCTGCCTGCCCGTCTGTCTGCTGGCTGCTCAGGCTGATGCTACAGCAGCGTGCCCTTCATTATCATCCGTAATGCTCATCACAACATCGATGGCTGCTCCAGTTTAAAAAAAAGTCTTACTCACAATGTGAAATGGGAGATAAGGTGCAGGAGAGCGTTCCTTTTGACATTCAGGATGGCAAACTCATCAGTCAAGCTGTCAAAGGCACTGCTTTTGGTTAGTTTGGGATATATGAGAAATAATGACGGGGCAGAAAGAGCCAGCCGGGGCTGCGTGTCTACCTTTGGTTGGGAGTGTTGTTTATTGAGGCACACTCTGCATAAAATCCAATTTCTTTTGCCAGTGACCCTTACACTCATTTCACGTCCAACAGCTCTGGAGTTTCTTCCTCCCCATAAAGCAGAAAAGTGACTGTAAGTTTCCAAGAGTCCAAATCGCCATTAAAGACCAGACTCTAACATGAACGGAGTATCAACACAGTGAGAGGCAGACATTTCAGCTCAGCATAGTTTTATTCAATTCTGTGAGAAAATTTGAGAAAAAGTATAAAAGGAACTAAAGTTTACAGAGGAGTGGTGATGTTTCAGGATGTTTCAGGACATTTTAGGACCCGTCACTAACAGGCTGACGACTAGTAAAGACTGCAGCTCAACTTGAGTTCATACATTTAAAATTTATCTGGTAATTTATTCAAAAAGGGAGATGAAACTCAGAGTAGCAGCAATAAACTGGAATCTCATGGAGAAATTAAAAAATGTTCTGTGGGAAAACCAGTAATTCTCTATATGGTGACAAATAATTAGAAACATTTTGGCAGCATTCCTGCTCCTGTTCTGACCAGCATTGTTACTCAAAGGCATATTAGAGAACAATGCAGTAGTTATGCAAACCTCACTTTTCTACACATGACTAGTTCATGTTTTACTCATCAGAGTTTAAATACACGACACTTCAGCGGTTGTTATGTCATTCTGAGAAAACCATCTGTCAATCTACGGAAACTCTTAGACATTCTCCAATCAAAACAGCATTTATTTAGGAAGAAACCTTCACAACATGCACAACAGTAGTTGAACAAATTGTAGATTCACTTTCTTTTCCAGTTGCAAATGATTTGGGGGTTTTTTGGTCAAAAAGAGCTTTTAGCTTTTCAAACTTTTAAAGTAATTTAAAAGCACCATCAACTGCTTCTGCAGAGGCAGACTGGAAGAACACGACCTGTAGTTTGTTGTTTTCTTGTTAGAGTGAATCTAAAGTCCCTGAAGGTGTCAGATTGAGGGATCAGATTAGACCAGAGTGAGCTGCATTGACGGGTTTGAGTCCCGATGTTAAACGTTGTCATATCTGAAACTGGGCTGAACAATAATAGCGTGTCAAAGTCTGTATTCAGTTCAGGCAGTGACAGATGCTCCCTCTGCGCCTCACCTGGTAAACATCCAGGGACGCTGAGCTGCTACTGTACGCTGAAGTTCCTACAGTCTGCAAAGTTCATTTAAACAATTAACTTTCAAGTCATTCTGTGAGTGGTTGACTGGTACTGAACACGTGTAGATTAGGACTTTTAATGAAATCCCCACGGACAACACTGAGGGGATGTCCTCAAGCACCAATATATTAGTCAATTTCATATTATCAGGTTTATTAATTACTATTCTTATTATATCTTATGAGAGTGCCAGGAGATATTTCCTGACTACCTCCAGGCTGCCAATGAAATACCTGACACACATTCATATTAAATATATTAGACACGCTCGGTGTGTGGTTCTGCTTCAGCGCAGCGGCTCTGGAGAAGAGGTTAGAAGTTCAGTGTTTCTCATAAGCAGAGTGTTGTGAAATTGCTGGCCGAATAAGTTTGCAACAATTTTGATTCAAGTGTGAGAACGAGACCTCTTGCAGCTCGAGGGTACTTGGATGTGTGTGGAAATGAAGGCATGAGATTGTAGCTGAGGGGATGGAGGATTGACAGCGACATTAGCCCCTCGGCACCTCTGCAGCATCGCAGCGCGGCTCTGTAAAGTAGATGGACAGGAATAGCAAATTAAATCTGTTTAATAGGAGCCGGGGATGTAGTCGTGTTGGTGTGAACTGTAGGACTGCATGAGTGCAGGAAATGAGCGGCGCTGGTTTTAGTGGAATAAAATGAAGTGGCTGTGAAGTGTTTTGGTTAATGAGCCTACTTCAGGATTCACTGTCATATTTATATCAATTTGAGATTAGCTACTTCAACATGATTTATGTCCTCTTGATTCAGGTTCACAGGTCATATTTCATTCTTTGAGATTAATTTGAATAGATTTTAAAAAGTGAGTCCGGTTGTTAACATGAGAGTTAGCCAGTAGCAACATGGTGACAAACAGCAGCAGCAGTTTTCTCTGCTGGTTCTGTCGATGGTTTTCTCACAAGCTGTTTTTCCTTTCGGGTCCAGTGACACCGCCTCGCCGTGCCACATACACTAACCTTAATGTAGACAAAGCCAAGTCGACAAATCTCTGCACAGGCGACGTGCGTGCACATACACACACACACACACACACACACACACACTCCCAACAGCAGAAGGTGCAGGGCGTTTTTCAATGCATTTAGATGAGACCTTTAACAAAGGTCCCTAATGCAGATATCAATGAACCAGGGGAGTGGGCTTTCGGAGTGAAATTGGCTGACGGAGGGATGTCACCCGTGTGCATGAAAAATGATGGATACCATTTGTAAACTTCTCTCTACCTTCAGAAAATAACAAACACACACACACAGTTCTGCCTCCAACACCTTTGCAGCCACTGCATGTGGATGAAGGTAGAACGACTCCGGCGCTGCTGGCTAATAACAAGTGGTTTGGTAAAATTGGCGTTTCGCCTGACTGTCAGGGAGTCCGCATGAAACCTGCGAGATTTCAGCAACGACAGCACAGATTAACATCACGGACTTTGTTTTTCCCATCTTCTTCTCATTTTCCACACTATCCTCTGAGGAGAGCAACAAAATAAAACAAAATAAAACCAATATCTGCAGATCCACACAAACAGCAGATTCAAACCTGGCTGCTTCTTTCCACTCGCCCCACTGCTGGGTTTGATTTCAGAGGTAAAAGCAAAACAAAAATCTGTCTAATAAAATGAAACACTGCAGCACACACACACACACACACACACACACGCACACACACACACAAAGCAGACGTACAGTGGTGTGTAAAAGTATTTGTTCCTTACAGATCATCAAACATATTTTATTGTCAAACCTGCTCCTGTGAGAAAACGTCATTCTGTCCTGAATCTAACAACTTTATGGCAGCAGAAAAAAAAGGCCATAAAGTGTTTATGATAAATGGAAGTTAGTGTTTTGTCTTGTTCTTTTAGTTTTAAAGACAATAAAGTTTGACATAAAGGCAAAAGGAGAAATCTGAGAGAAAATAAAATAGATTTTATAAGTGGATTTGTGGACCTGATGTAGACAGAAGCTCACAAGAAACAACTTGCAGAGTTTGCAAAAACTCCTCCAAAGCTCATAAAGCCTAATAAGCAACAAAATATGCACACAGAGCATTTATGAGGAAACAAAGGAATATTGCTAATCATCCATAACTGAGTTACTGCCCTTTTAAAGCCAGTGTGTTGAGTCAAAGGTGCAGAGGTCACACTGAACGGGAATCTGCAGCAAAATGAAAACTTCCCAGTGGACTGACGGCCGGAGCGCCGACACTGAGCTCTCCAAGATGGACAGACTGGGGGGTTTGTGGCCTTGAGGGGGAGCAGGAAGTTAATCACATAATGGAGCCAATTAAAATGTGGTAGAACTCAGGTGAAACAGGATCCTGGACTTTCACCTGCTGGAGTTCTCCCAGTGCTCCCAGTAACACTACTGGTCCTGTTGGAACAGAAAGAAACCTCAGCATTACATTCACCATGTTGAGCCTCTGCTGGAAATATTATCCAGCAAAGGATTATAATTATGTTCATGTTTTTATTATGAGCATCAATCCTGGAAGGCAGAAATCTCATCTCATAAAACTCTACGCTACAAGATCTATAGATCTATTTATAGTTGGTATCTGTAATCGGGTTTGGGATTTATTTCTAACAAAATTTGACTAGAGTTGATACTCAATAAAATCAAGAAAAAACTTGATATTTTGATTTGGTTTATTTATTTCAAACAAGTTTTAAAAACAAGGAAACGTGCAAACACAACCAAGAACAAAATATGTTTCTGCTTGAAGTGAAAACTTATTTAATCTGAACCCTTGTTACCTAAATTTATCACTCAATAATTATCAATAATGTGTCATTAAAACATGTTAGAATATTTATGTTCCTGTTCAACATAATGTGTTAAAATAATAATACATGATTTGTTGTTTAAATCGTTTTAACCAGCCGATGTTCAGCACTGAAGACAAACAATAAAAATAAAACTAAAGAGCCAACATGTCATGATCTTTAGGATTCTGGTTGTTCTTAAATTGTGTTTTTGTTCTGAAGTATGATTCTGGTTCAGCTCTTGGTTCTGGTTTTAGTTCTGGTTCTCTGTGGCTCAGTTATTGTTTTATTTTGAAAACCTGTTTTCTCTTGTTTCCTTTTTGCTTTCAGCCATGATCATTTATGTCTGGATAAACTGGATGAAGGAAAAGGAGCCACAGTGAATGTTAATGTATGTAGTGAAGATATCCAGAGGTTTGATGCAGCAGGACATCATGGAGGATCTGCTCTGATTAAGATCCATTTTTATGAATCCTGAAGAAGCTGAAATGTCTTCATGAATTTTTCTGTTTGCATTTTTTATTCATGTTCTTCCTCTAATTATCTACACAATCTGATCCTTTTTTCTATGTTTAGTGTTTACAGTTTTAAATCGCTTTTTAAAAAAAGAAAGAAATGCAGGTCAGCGTTGGCTTTTAAAGAATACATTCTGAAAAGTGTGGCATGTTGTTGCATTCAGAAGAACATGCCACAAAACCCCAAAACAAAATCCAGTGCATCCAACAGAACTGAATGTCTCTGATTTTTTATCTGATTCAAAGCTTTTGGCCTTCAGAGGGAAGAAAAATACATAAAATTTAGTTTTAAATCATAATCTGACATAATCTAGCAGTATGTCAGTTAAAACAACTACCTTAAGTTAATTATTTTCAAATTCTTCTCCAAATGATCGATAAGGTCTCATCTAAAAGCATGTTAAAGAAAAACATCATCAGATCATTTAAATCAATATTTGGCCTTTTCTCAATCTTATGACTGTTTCACAAGGACCATTTATTTTTCTAGTTTGTCTAAAAGTTGTGCAACTCAACAACCTTCAAATTGAGCAGGTTGTTGTATTTCAGCTCAGGAGTTTTACGTTTGGTTTTGTGCGGTCGAAGCCGTCGGATGATTTCCGGTGCTGGGTTGAACTGACCAGAGGTGAAATCTGTTGCTCGCCAGCTGTAGAGCTGTAATGAATGAATGAAAAGCCGGATCGCTGTCACACACACGACCCACTGCAACGAGGAGCCGCAAAGAAAGCAGTTCATTAAAGCATGAATACATATATGGACAGTAATGAAAGGATGTTTCATCAGCAAGGAGGGCTGATGAAAAGGCCCACCATGATTCACTAATCTGTATGTGGAGGATTTGGCCAGAGTGAGTCAGACAAGGGAAATTAACACCGACACATTTTATCTGGATGATATTGAAATGATTTGTTAATAACATGCAAAGCGACAGGCGGCGACTGAAACACGGCCGCGATGTCGACTTAATCCGTCATTATCCCGACTTTGAAGTGACCTCGAAGCGCGCAATCCCACTGTGACCCGAACGCTCTCAGGTTCTTCACTAGCCGCTACGCACACACACACACACACACACACACACCACACACACACACACACACACACACACACCAGAAGACATGCTAAAACACTCAGAAACTCACAAATGTGCAAAAATCTAAACATTTTGGGTTTTATGGAGAAATCTGAGCAAAATGATTTATCATCCAGAAATATTTGGTCCATATTCCCGCAGCAGCATCATCCTGCAGGACCCTGAGGACCCTGAGGCCCCTGAGGACCCTGAGGCTCCTGAGGCCCCTGAGGACCCTGAGGACCCTGAGGATCCTGAGGACCCTGAGGCCCCTGAGGCCCCTGAGGCCCCTGAGGACCCTGAGGCCCCGGGCCCTTGGGTCTGGTAATGGTTGCTACACTAGGATAAAAACACGGCTCTGTTTGCAGAATTTCCTGACTTTGGATTTGAGCTGGTTGGACTTTTCTTCTAAGAAAGAAAAATCTTTTTAAATCTTTTAAATCTTTTAATTTTCTCCTGTTTTTCATGTTTTGTTGGATCTTGTGAAGCATTTTTCATATTGAAAGGTTCTTTCTAAATAACACTTTGCTCAGCTTTACACTGTGGCCATAAAAGATGGACATGGTGAGAAATTATCCTCAGCTGGTACTGACGGGTTTCCATCTGGACCAGAACCCTTCAGTCTGTGTTCTGGATGCTTCTGTTGTAATGAGTGACTCTTTGAGCTGTTTTAAACCAGCCAACCCGATTCGCTGTGACCCTGGTGGACGGTTCTGTGTGGAAATCCCAGCAGACCAGCAGGTTCTGAAACGATCAGACCCGTTTGGTGCCAACAACCCGTCGGGTTCAAAGCCACTTAAACTCCTTTCTTCCTTTTCTGAAGCTCAGTTTGAACGTCAGCAAGTTGTTTTCGCCACATCCAGACGTCTATCTGCTGTTTGTTCTAATAAACAATAAAACAAAAATAAATGCAACAATCTGTTCGGTTGCAGCCGTCGGCTTCAAGACGCCTTTTTAAGTTCGCTGTTCACCTGACGGCTCCGACTCAGACTGGTTCAAAAATACTGACAGGTCTGAGCTTTAAATGCAGACAGTGAAATAATCGATGTGCTACAGTTTATTACACTTTTGTATTTTGTCACATTATAAGAACAATCTTGATACAAAGTGTAGAATAATCAGCTTATTGGAGAACAGTTTTATTTTTCTTCCTAAAGACTTGAATGCATTGTCCGTTTGTTCTATTCTGGCAGCACTAAATGCAAATAATTCCCCTCCATGTCACCTAATTAATCCAGCTCTCTGTAATTTAATCCAGAATAAACACAGCTGCTCTGAGAAGATCTGAGGTTTGTTAGAGAACAAAATGATGGAGAAAACCTGGAGCTGCAGACGTCTGCTGCTCACCTGATTCACCAAACGGTTCAGATCATCTTGGTCTGAAACCCAGTGAGAATCACACATCTGATCTCACAAAGCTAGAAATGGTTTGTAAAGGAAAAACAGAGCCAAGAATTTCATTATTGATTTGATTTTCAAGATGCAGAATGTAATTTTTATTTAAGAAATGTTTTTTTACATTTTAGTTAAAAGTGTCACCATGTTGTGACAGCATAATGAGAAACAGATGAACTCCTCCCCCTCCTGCCTGAGCTGCTGACTGTCTGAAGAAATGAACTGGTTAAAAACAAGCAGGAACAAACAGGCTTAGCGCTGTCAATCATCATCATGTACTCACTGCTAAATGTGCTAATGTCAGACAAACAACTTACTGTTTATCCATCACGATCTGTGGCCATGTTTACTAGCTTTAGCATTCATAACAGGCTGAGCTGACAGCTTGATTGACAGCGCTAAGTCCCGCCTCCCGGCTCACTCAGTGAAGGCAGAGGAGCTGATTTTTTTTTCACAGACGTGAACAAACGTACCTGACAGTTTCAATAAATATGTAAAAAATATATTTTTTATAAAAGTGACAGTTTTAATATTTTTTATATAATGTAAACACAAATAACTCTAAAAAAAATTGTTTTTAAATTTTGCAGTTACTTCCTGTTGGTACGTCACATAAAATACCAATAAAATACCAACAGAGGTTTATTGGCTGAAATGTGACCAAACATGTGAACCTTTGAAAGGCAAAATCCAAATCTTAACGATATCTTCCTCACTGAGACATAAATCTAACAGTAACAGCACACAGTGAATTGACAAAGCAGCCAGTGTCTTTGTTGCACAGACACTTTCTGACAAAACAGATGAGGGTCCTTGCACTTAGCTGCACGACACGCATTTACTGCACTTTGCAGTGCTGGAGTTCCTTCCCCAGGCAATGGCCCCATCAGGCCAGACAAGACGGCTGGGTGTTAAAGTGTGAGCCGGGTACATGGAGTAACAACACGACCATCTGCCCTGGGAATGCACACATCCATCTTACTCAGCACCGGCAGGCTGGGAGGCAGAGGGACGCGGACAGAGAGGAAGCAGCAGGGAAAGGAGCAGAAATGGTCAAAGCAGGCTTTATGTGCGCAGCGTTAGCAGCATATGGGACCTGCAGCAGAAACAGTAAAAACAACCACATATGCTGGAGATAAAATATTACAGTATGTTTACAGCAATTGAGCTGCATGGATCTCAGGAGGATAAGAGTAAGCAGCGTTTTTAATCTAATATTCATCATTTATTAGAGCATCTGCAGAACAGAACGCCACTCTCCTTTATTAAGCATGACATCAGCAGAGAGGACAGCAGTAAGTCCACCGTCCCGGCCTCATAACCATCTGGACCCGACTTAAGACACCGCCGTCAGCAATCTGGGGTCAGTGATATCATCTCGCATCTCCATTTGTTTTTATTTTTAGCCCGTTTCCTCATCTCTGTATAATCAGCGTATATGGTCTCCTTCTCTCTCTCTCTCCGTTCCGCATTACGTTATCACACTGAGAGCTTTTAGCCGCGCGTCCAGCCATTCGCCCAGACAGTGGGCAGCTGCAGCGCTGGGAGAGGCAGAGTGGAGGAAAGTGGCCTCCTGGTAGCTCTGGATGATGTCAGTCATGAAAGAAAAGTCTTTTTATAACAGCACCGTCCGCTCTGGTCACAATGCGGCTCCTCAAGACGTGCAGTTCTGCTGTATAAAATGACCTTTAACTGTTTTCATTTTGGTTAGAAACTCATAGAAAGTGCTTTATGGCAGCGTGTGTCCTTGATTCAAAAGCTGTTAAGCTGGACAAAGCTATTCAGGAGAAAATGATTGCTGGAAAGTTACTAAGTTCTGCAGGCAGAGAGTCGGTTTAAAACGGGACTATTACTCTGAGAGGTCTGCAGGAAATGGCCTGCTTAGCTGGAGTTGCAGCTGTTTTGTAAAACTATTTATGATCTTTGAACTTTTCCACATTAAAACCTCAAACTTCTATATTTTAGAAAGACAGACTTCATACTGGTGCTTGATTTCTGGACAGTCCTTGAAAGTGTTTGAAATTCAAACTGCACAGTTTTGTAATAAAGTGCAACCTGAATCTTGATTAAAAACATTTCCTGTTGAAACCAGATATTTTCATACACCTAATAAAAAGTTTTTCTCACAGTTTGAAGTTGAATCAAACTAAAAGTTTCTTGTTTTAGGTTAGTCAGAATCTCCAAAATCATTTCTATTTGCTAAATGCCAGAAAACGAAGCTGCTGCCCTCCAAACAAACAACTCCTCCTTCTTTACAGTGGTATTGATCAATTATTTACATATCGGTACATACGGCCAGACCCACATGCCTTTAGAGGAGCTGAGCGAGGAGCCGCCGGCTGCTAGCTCAGGGCATTATTAGCCTGGCGGGCCACCAGGCTGTACTTGTTCCCCCACCAGGCTTAGCATTGCTTTTTTATTTAAGTTTCCTTTAAACTTTTGCATTTTTTAATCATTTAAAGTTGATGTTCAGATATTAATCTTTCAATCTTCCAATAACACAATAATCAAGGGATATTTTCCAGTCAACTTTAAACATTTTTAACTGAAAGACACGGCGGCCGCTGGATGATTGACCGCCACCGGGCTCAGCAGGTGTTCTGGGGGAAACCTTGTACCTGCATCTGATGGGATGGTACTGACCGGGTTTGTTCCCGTCACGGGACAAGCTGCAGGTAAACGGGTCAGAGTGCCGCTGTTTGCAGCAAAGCAATAAGAACAGAAATTCAGTTCTTTAAATTTAATTTTACATTTAAAGTAGGCCTACATGTTGAATCTATTTATATTTCATCCAGTAAAATATAAAGTTGCTGCAGTTAGTTTTATTTAAAGCATGAAATGAGCCATGAGTATTTCAACTGATACATTCATCACTTAAATTTAAACTGGAGCCAAAAAATGACTGTTAAACTGACTCAGGTCTCAGAGGTGTGTATGAAAATGGCACTGAACAAAATTATTTCTATTTCATGTTAAATGTTCATTTGAATTTAAAGTTTATTGATCTTTGTTCTTGTGTTATTAAAATCATCTCGAAACAACAATATTATCATTTATCACGATAACTTCTGGGACGATCCTTCAGATACATTTGTTATTGTGACACACCTACCAGTTATTTAATTCATTTCAACAAAGACTTTTTCTGCTTGCTATCAAAATTAGTTTGATGTGAAACATTAAAAGGTGACTAAAAAAGCAAACCAGCAGAATAAATCTTTAAGCAGGTTTTCTATAAAGCAGTCTATAAGCTCAGTGAAGTTTGTTTAATTCATCGAGGTCAAACCGTAAACTTTTCTGCATACCAAGTTTGTTTGAACCGTATATCCAGCATAATGAGGCGGGAATATTCTGTGTGGGCGTCGGTTCTGGTGAGCGTTCTGTAGTTACACAGCTCTGTGCCTGGTGGTTCCTTGGGGGAGTTCTACTTTATTATTCCTTGTTTAGTCAACCTCTGTGGACTTTTTCCTCGCAGTGCTTCTTGTGCACTATAGTAAAGCTGCATGACACTGTTTAAAATGAGCTCTGCTTTACCATCACAGGCCAAATATTAAAGCTGTGGCCCGGGTCAGAGGCAGCCGCTCTCCTTCCAGCCCGCGCCGCTGCAAGAGGCTCTTTTCTGATCCACTCCAATAACATTAAGTTATTAGTTGATTTCAGTGGATTTAATCAGCATAGTAATTCCTCTCCATGGAATGATGAGTCCCTCTCAAGAGCAGTTAGTAAGTCCGCTATGCCTGCTGATTAGACACAAGCCCGCTGAAATAATTCATCAGAAAACCACGAAAAATAATTGATCAAAAGTTTCTCTCCCAAAACCTTTTAAATTGAAAGGTGCACCAACTGAAACAGAAACCTTTGCTCCTAAATAATTAAACTCTGCAATTAGGCGTCTTACCATGCGCTCAGTGTGAGGCTGCATGCAATATTCATAACAGCACATAATTATGCAATATATTCACTGAAATAAGAGGCCATATATCCAAAGCGGGGCTGTCAAGAGGCGAGACGTTTTTATTTGGTTCATAGCGTGGTTTTGTCTCATCGACGAGACGCCAGCCTCCGCACAAGGATGAGAACAAGAACGTCGGGCCTTTAGCTCTCCTACGACGTCTGCAACTCTGAAAGTGGGAAACACAAAGCAGCAGAGAGAACGCACACTGAGTGGCCAGGCCCTGGCTACAGGAAGCGCTGCTATCAAAGCCCTGGCTCTGACCACAGTCAACAACAGACGAAGAAGAAAAGAACAGGCGTTAAATTAAAGCGGAGCCGAGACGTGGTGCTGTCACAAGATGTGCTGTATGATGAATTATGAATAACGCTCTTCACAGCATGGTGAAGAACTGTAAAAATAAAAACCAGGCCTGATGCTGCCTGGAGGAAATAAGCAACGGCTCCGGTCTGCAGTGGACGCTCTGCGGACAAGGTTGGCTTTCTGAAAGCCCAACGCAGAACAATCAAAGCTAAAGTGTAGCTGGACGGCGGCGCGCTGGATGCGGGCGGCGGGGAACACGGCGGGCGGGCGGGCGGCGGGGAACACGGCGGGCGGCGGGAACACCTTTGGAACTTATTATTTTTCACTGTGGAAAAGAGGCTTACTGCTGCTGGGAGCTGTGAACAATCGAAGGCCTCTTATGACACGTGTATGATGAATGAGAGGGAAAAGCCTCCATTTTCCACTAACTTTACTGCAGCTAGCAAAGACCATCAGTGACAGATGATAGCTGGTCCTTGCCTGGATAAAAACTCTGTTGTCGGGAGAATAAAGCAGAACGAATGTTAAGGAGGAAACGTAGTGGACCAACAAATCTGAACTGAACATAAATACTTTCATTAAGCTGTTTTTAAAGAGATCTTAAAGCTGGAATGGTGTAAAAATGTGTTGGATTAACATAAAATACAGAGTATCATCTAAAACTTGATTTATTTCAGGATTCAATTTGAAACAAGAAACTTGAGTTTTACCATAAAATAGACTGATTACACACATTATAGGGAATAATCTTATAATATGATATAAAGCTTTTAAAAAGTTGATGTTAACATAATGCTGCCCTTTTAAAAGCTAACTTTAACTCATCTTTGTTTTTGTGCTCATCTTCCTCTTAACCAGATCAGGATACAGTAGTTCAGAGTATTTGTACTCTAATTACTTTGATCTACTTTGTAGCTCATGTCCGGATATCTGTGTGTGTGTAAACGCTCCAGCTGCAGCATGTGACGCAGCACTGACTGGGTGTCCCTCTGCTGGACTACTGTCAGCTCAGCAGTCTTCCTCCTGATTGTATAAACCATAACATGGCCATAAAAATCATTTCTCTCTCAAATGAAGATGTTTACGAGGCGGGAACGGAAGGAAATGATGTGAAATGACGTGGAATTATGAATAAAAGAGAGCAATATCCAGGACTTACAGCGCAAGAGGAGAAATAAAAAAAACTACTGGGAGGGAGGATGACTGGCAACCAGGAAAAACTAATGAGAGAAACGCAGAACAGCTGATGAAATAAACAGGAAACAAAGAATCTGATGAAACCAAACACTGAAGACTAACACTGAAATAAAAAATCCTAGCTAAACACACAAAAGGAAGAACTGCATATGCAGTGTAACAACAATGTAACAACAATGTAACAACAATGTAACAACAATGTAACAACAAAACTAAAGGTGCTTCTCTAATATTCTACATTTCCTAGAAAGTCCGATTTGAGTTTGACTTAAAACTCATCAGTCTGTGTAACAGAATCTGTTTAAAATCAAAGTTACTTTTTATTTGAATTAAATAATGTTTTGAGAGTTTTGCTGTTTGATGCTGCTGACATGTGAAACACTTTAGTCTAAAATTAAACTGAGAGATACTTACTGATAAAAATAATATTCTACTTACCTCTTAAATTGAAAGGTGCACCAACCGAAACAGAAAGCGTCACAATTTTATTAGTCCTGAAATGAGACAGAATTTTAAAGGAAACAGATCAGAGAACATTTTAAAATAAAGTCCTGAGCAGCAGACTTATCACAACTTTTTAATATCAAGCTCTCCATTTCTGTAGCTTTTTTTCTACCATCAGTATAATACAGATGTGATTAACATAAATAAGAGTTAAAGTCAAAGAGGCGTAAAGGTCGTCACTGGGGACTGCTCTCGGGTCCGCCGGTGATTTACAACAACTTAATTTGACTGTGTGGAGTAATTTATCTGTGACAGGGGAAGTCGCAGAACTATCTGCATGTCGCGCACGCATACGGGTAACAATATGCCATAACGGCACACATCTCACATCTACCCAATCAGTCAAGATGCTTTACAACTTCTGTCAGAGGCCTTAACAGTTCTCATAAATTATAGGGCCATTGTACCTGCTGCCAATAACTTTTGAAGGAGAACCTGAGCCAAACTGAATGTATTGCTGTTTCTGATGGGGAGCCCCTGGAGCGAAGTGTAGGAAAAAAACACAGAGCCAAAACTCTGAGGGCAGACAAAGCTTTGTTTTCATCCAGGTATGAAATATGACATAAATATTGGTATTTTCATGCCAAGCAGGCAGCAGGTTGCATTTCTTTCCACTTCAGTTCTGACTTTCCAGTTGCACTGCAAAAACACCAAAGTATCTTTATCTAGTTTCTTAGCAATAAATAGGAGCTCCTTTTAAATCAATAATTCATTAATATTCATCTTAAAAAGTACTAGTTCCACCAGCAGATTATTTCACCTATAAAAAGATATTTTCTCCATTTTTGAAATGAAATAATCCCCCAGTGGAACTAGTTCTTTTTTTTTTTGTCAATATTAAGGAATTACTGACTTAAAAACAAACTCCTATATTGCAGAAAATGACCCTGTAAGTGAGTTTTGTCTTTTTTTGATTGTACAAAAACATTTGGATTAGAAACTAGACAAAAATACTTTGTAAAATTGAGTGTTTTTGCAGTGTAAGCAGAGATGCACCAATCAAGTATCAATATCTGAATCTTTCCTGATATTGAAAAAAATTCTAGACCAGATATCAGTGACAATGTGAAGGACCCATAAGGGCAGATCTATTCATTATAATTCTATGCTTTGTGCTCTGAGTGATGTCATTCTTTATTATTTATTAAACATTATATTATGATATATATACAGTATAAATGTTTCTGTCACCTTCAGCTCATGATTTATTTTATTTTTAATTGCACTGACTGAACAAATTAAAGATGTTTTTACATGTTTGTGTTTAAAAAATGAAATGTTTAAATCAATTCAGCTGTTTTTCTGTTTCATGTCGGTATCGATATGAACACTAAACCTCAGATATCGGAAATGAGAAAATTAGATCAACGCGTCTCTAGTTTCTCTGCTTCATTCTAGTTTTGAATGAAGCAAAACGCAACAATATATCATCATATTGACAAAAATATGTATGTATGTGAACCTCAGTTCTACAAGCAATAATATGCAGTGATTTATTTGACACACACACACACACACACACACACACGCACACACACACACACACACACACACACACACACTGATATTCTGCTGGGAAATCATGACTGGTACCAGAGAGTACCGGGCAGCATCTCAACCTCGTGTCAATCAGACAATCAATTTATACAAATATCAGGAATGTGTAGCATGTAAACAGTGTGATTGGAGGATGTTTAATACAAATTCCTGCCTGTTTCCTGTCTGCAGCTTTTTGATAGAATAAATGAGGGACGGAAACCTGCAGGACAGAGCAGGAAGCGGTGAGTCCAGTCGCCACGCCAGCAGAGCGGTCGTGGGATGGACGGGCAGACGTTGATGACCTCCTGCAGCGCCTCACATCCAGCTCATTTAAACACCACCGGGATTCTCACAGGGGATCTCAGAGACACTTGGAAACCACAGAGTGGGTCCGACAGACAAAGCCGGTGATTTGAAGGTAATTGGGATAAAATTGGCCTCACTGACTGAAAGGCACAGGACATGGAGTTTCCATTGATACAAAGTTCTTCCTTCAAACGATTTTGCTTCAGATGTGCTTCTCTCCAGATCAGTTGCATAAAAGAGAGACCATGCAGTTTTATTATAGATAAGAAATCATGCAGATGAAAAATCCTTTTGTTGGGAAAACCAAAATGTTTATACAATGTTTTTTTTGTCATGCTTACACTGCAAAAAGACAAAATCTTATCAAGTACTTCAAGTTTCTAGTTAAATATCTTAGAACTTGAAATAAGACAAAACTAACTCATATTAGTAACTTTTCAACAACACATAGAAGCTTGTTTCAAATAAAACATTCCTTAATATTGATAAAAAGTATCAAAATTACTCCCTAGTGGTAAAATAATCAACCACTGGCAGATTATTTAACATGTAACATGAGGAAAATTTCTTGTTATAACTGAAAAAGTTACAACAGGAGGATAAATGATGTGAGGTTGGGATGCAGTGCGAGTCAAACAGATGGTCCCCATAAAGCCCGGTGTAAACCCTGCAGAGAGGGAGCTGCAGGTCCTCTGACATGGTTCTGGTTCTGGTGACGCGGTGAGTATCAGAGCTCTCTTTATGGTTCTGTGGAGGGGAACCCACGACCCGCCACTGGAGCTGCTCCCAGGCTTTATGCTTTGATGAACCTACCCTTGAAAAAGCGGGACATCCGTGACCGTACCCTGAGCCCGGTCGACGCCTCCTTCTCCTCCTGCCTCTCCTGGAACACATAAATCAGATTCTCATATCATCATCTAGTCATATTCCATGCATATGCAGCTCTAATCAGTAAATCTGTCAGCCTTCTCACCTTTCGGTGATATATCAGATTCGTAATACTCTCCCACATATGCAGTAAATCTGGGACAAAGCTCATGTTTCTTGAAATTCAAAGACAGAAGAGCAGAACTTCACTTGGAACAGAAACTGGGACCTGACAAGCAGCTCAGCCTTGAATCTCTGTCTGCTGAACGCCTCAGCGCACCGCCACACATCTTCCTCCTCTCAACGCTAAACCAGAACTATTTCCTCCAGAACATCTCCGTCCGGTTTAGGGAAGCAAACAATTAATTCACTTCTAATTAATTGTTGATTTAATGGTTTATAGATTAAAATTTGCTCCAGTCGATTAACTAATGTCCATTTAAACGTTCTATCAGTGTTGTAGTTTGGCCACCATCCACCAGAGGGCGCCGCTGGTCATTTAAGTGGAGCTAGTTGATACAGAAACAAAGATGGCAGGGTCCTGTCCAAACAGAGTCCAGTTTGGGTTAATAAATGCGCTTTCTGCTGTTCTGTTTAGAAATATAAAGAATAAATTCCTGAGTTTATTTTTATATTGAACTGAAGCATTTTGGTAAAATTCTCACCAACTTAACGCTTCATTCAGTTGAGCTGCATGACAAGCAGCATCAACTTCCATGTCAGAAATTACTGATTGCTTGGAAGGTGAGAGTGTGATGACTGCAGTACTGTGTTTGGGCCGCTGCAGACTGAAAAAATGAGAAGATTTCTGTCAGAAAACACTGAAATATTCTAGAAGAAACAGAAACATCTGAGCTCCAGAAGTCAAAAATATGAATGAAAAAACATGGAAATGTTCTCAATCTCAGAAATGTAGAAAAATACTGATTTCCAAAGTCAAAAATTTGCTAGGAATTGATTATCAATTAATTGATAGTTGGTCAATCAACTTTATACGACCTAATTAATCAATAACCTGATTAATGAGCACCGACTGAGGTGTAGAGGAGAGCTGGGCTCTGAGGGAAGCCAGGCGCTGACACTGTCTGCAGCCCATCATGGCTGACCTTGACTGGGGACGCTGCGGCCTTCACCATGGCGACGCAGGCGGGCAAGGCCGATCGTCATGGCGACGCAGGCTTCAGGGGATTAGCAGCCAGGAAATGAACGCGCAGGAATTGATCAATGCCTTGGTCAATAACGGTTCGATTTCTTCCTCACAAAATTCCTACGAAGGGAAAGACGATCGATCCGACATCTCCAGCTTCATTGGCATTTCTAACAATATTAATTAAGAAAAATGCTTAGCTGACTGGTAGATGGGTCAGCCAATACTGTTAAACCAAAACAAATGATAGTTGCAAACACAATGCTGCAACAAGAAGGTGCAAATCTACCCGTGTTCACATTTCCTGAAAGTGGACGACGTCTCCAACACGGACGGACGTCAGTAAATCAATCGGCACTTTAACCGAGTCCAGAGGAAACCTCCAGAGCGCCCGGCGGCGACCCGTCAGGTGGTCATGAGAAAAGGCCTGGATGGATGAGCATCGGGCTCGTCATCTTTTCGCTCTCTGTCATTGAGATTGGCCGCTCTAACTCTCGGCGGACATCTTGGCTTGGCAGAGACGCTGAATGTCGTTATTCTTTACTCGGCCCGACCACACAGGTCAATATGACGAGCACGGCCGGCGCGTCGCCGGGGTGCTGTCTGGAAATGCATTTCAATTCAACGCAATAAATCATTTAAAGCTCCGGCTGAAAATGTAATCATGTAATTGAATTTGGTCATCAATATCTACTATATACATGCGCGTATGCAGAGTACAGGGGCATTTCAGGGCGAATACGAGCGGCGGGGTGGGAGGAAATCTGTCAGAACTCAGCCGGACCAATGAGTCATGGCTCTGCAGGTAGGACTCGTTATTATTCACACGCCTCTAAACGATGGGGCTGCTGACGAGTTCAGTTTTAATATCACCAGATTACTGAGGGTCTGCCTGGTGACATGACATCAACTCCCAATGAAAAGTAAAGATATTTATTTCAGAATCCTCTTGTACAGAGCAGGCGTGTCCAACTTTTTGTAGCAGAAGCCAAACGCAGGTCAAAAAGTTTTATTGCGGGTTTTCTTGATTGACATTTTTTGTCAATCACCAATAAAGTAGGCCTGAAAATATTTATAAAGTTTTATAGGAATTAAATGTGTAAATCCAGAACTTCAAAAAGGTTTTGCATTGAAAGAAAGCCAAACACTTTGCTAAATTATTTTGGGCTTGATTGAAGAAAACTGAAGAAGATTTATGTATAGAAAAATATATATTCAGCAATAAAAACAAACATGAGGTAGGTCTCTCTTCATCTGAAAACTGTTGCTGTATTCAGCAAAATTTTAATAATGTGATTAAAATCAGATTTGAGTGTGAATCAGAGAAAAAAGTCAGATTTTTCTTTTTTTAATGACCCCTTTATTTTACTTGAAAACTTTCTGTTTAGATTTTTACTTCTGTCATTTAAGCATAAAAGGAGAAAAACGTTTGTTGCTCTTTTTAGTTTTTTGTCTTCTATAGATGTTTTTTTTTTTACTTGAAGGTCTGTTGGATTAAATCCTGATAAAATGCAGAAAAGTGTGTGGTTGTAACATGACAAAATATGAAACAATTCAAGGTTTGGGAATAAGTTTATAAGGATTGTGTCTTCAGGATCTCAGCTAGTCCATCTTCTCCTTTACGTCTAAAAGATCTGCCAGGAAAGGAAACAATCACAGAAAGTCGCTGAGTATGTCCACAGATGATGATGATGATTACTATTATTATTATTAATAGTATTACTATTTTCTACCATGTGATGGTCATTTCCTGTAATCTATAGTCAGTCTAAATCAGCAACATTCTTGTGAGGCCAAAAGTAATAATTGATGAATTAAGGTATTGATGAGGTCTTTAGCCAGGGTCATAACTGGCCCCAGAAGTCAATAATTATCCCAAACAGAATATCTTTATTGCAAAAGTGCACACAGCAGCAAAAGTCATCACCTCACCAAAACATCCCCCTGCGGTGTAATTGCCACTACTTGAAATTATAGTTTTCATTAAAAAGAGCTGTTCAAGGTTATTGATTGCTTAAATAAGACTCAATATTTTCTCATTTTCAAAGCTGAATGAATTTGCGGGGAATAGTAATATCACCCAACTATTGTTAGCATCCATCACGGCGCGGCGCGGCGCCGCTGCTGTCCCTGGAGGATTATTAGGGTAAAATAAGTGTATTTAAATGAGTGTAATTTCTGGGAAGCAGAGATCTGTGCAGAAACATCTGCATGCTGGGCTCAGCCGCGCTCCATCACCGTGACCACGCACAATAACCATAACAACGAACACAAATCAGCTGCATAGCAGGATCAGCGTCTACCTTCACTCTGACTCCATCCACTGTGAATGTACAAAACTAAAATATATCTACAATCTCCTCTGCCTGTCAGAGGTGCACTCTGCTGACTTCCTTTGTCCTTAAGAATACATTTGCAGTAATAATACACAGAGAGCCACTGAGGCAAAATAAACAGGTTATGCACATATTAGAGGAGCCGTGGAGCTGGGAGCAGGTCTGCATGACCCTCACACAACTAGGAAAATGATGATTACCATAATTACTGGTTAGGCCATTTTCATGTGACCTAATTCCAGAGCAAATGAGAAAATTGGACATAACAATGAAGTGAAAATGAACTGAATGTGAGACAGAACTACATAAAACTTCTTATAAAGAGAACTCACATGTTTCTTGAAACCTGCAGCCTTCGTTTTCTTTGGACGCGTGGCGTCTACATTCTCCCTGTTTGCAGTGCAGGTAGAGGCTTCGTGCTCTTCTTCAACTGTTTGTGCTTCAACCTGCTCAGAGGGGAAACAGGAGAGCCTCCATGGTACACACTGTGACCCGCAATACAAATCAACCAGCAGTGAGTAGAGAACAACTGCAAAGTGACACATGGCTCCAAACTTTTACAAAACTTTAACTAATTGAACTCTACAAAGTGCTCATTTAAATTCAGCCTGACAGTCAGCACTCTGGTTTCTGGCAGATCTACAGGAGGAACATTTTGACCAATATTATTTACAAAACAGCTCAAACTCAGTCGGATTCCATGGAGGAAATTTTCAGATTCCTGTTTCCATCCAAATGTGATGCAAATTTAGAGTGAACTTTTAAAATGTTGCAAAAAAGAAAATAAAATGTGAATCAGGAATGTCTTAATCTACTGTTTTGGAGCAACTTAACTAAGAGGAAATAAATAATCATTTTTGATTAAACACAGCTGTTGTTTCAAATACATGCTGCACTTTTAAAAAACCAAGGATCATTTTCCTCCACTTTAAAATCTAACATGAAATCCCAATAGCATACACAGTTTATGGTTGTAATGTGAAACAATATTAAGAGGAGAAATCAGTGGGTGTGTTCTTGCATGTCACTCCTTTACTCAGCTGCACTTCCTGTAGGTTTTGTGTTTCTGCAACATTTATGAGTCTTAGTGTAAACATAAACTCAAGTCAGGCGTTCTCACCAGGAAGGTAAAGCTTAGCGGACATAAACAGCTTGTCATAATGATGAATTATCATCTGACTCCATGAAGTAAAAAACACAGTTTTCCAGTTCCTCACATGCTGTCAGGCTGAATAATTCAACATGTCTGCGTTTCCTTCCCAGAGCCGATATCTGTGCCAACATTTAGTCTTTAGGATCAGAGCTAACTCCCAGGTCGGTAAACTGAATGCTAACGCGCTCATTATGTCTCACCTGATCAATGGGCAGGTCCACCTTCAGGTGGGGCTCTTCCTGCACCTCCGCCGCGCCCTCCACCTCACTTCTTTTGTTTTTTGCATTAAATACGCTGTCGGCTGAGGAAAAAGGGATTAATCACAATTACTTGTCTGCCCTCTGGTTCTGCAGTCACCTTTCCCCCTCCATCTCTCTCTGTGCCGTTCTTTTCCTTTTTCTCTCCTGCTCAACTTCACAGGAGATCAATACTGCTGTAGAGCCATTTATTTATTTAGAGGGGAAGGACCAGGATGTAGGCCATCGTTGTGAATCTTTCCCCCCGTTCACAATCCTTCCACAGACAGGAAGCGTTCCCGATTTAGTGGATTAGCTCATTCTGATACATTAAACAGATTTTCTCCTGTAAACAAACTCCTTTCCTGGCAGCAGCTGCTAAAACTGATCCAGGGTGTAATTTTAATAATGAAACACGCTGCTGAAGTGCCTCGGGTGATTTCATTTTAATAATAAATAACCGCGGTTGTTAG
This sequence comes from Gambusia affinis, assembly GCF_019740435.1. NCBI lineage: Eukaryota > Metazoa > Chordata > Actinopteri > Cyprinodontiformes > Poeciliidae > Gambusia > Gambusia affinis. The sequence continues at coordinate 25,271,627 of NC_057883.1, forward strand.
AATTCACAGAGATGAGACTAAAAACTGTAACAATACTTTGAGGCTGAGATCTCCTCGCACCTTTTTGTTGTTTCTTTTTTTAATGAAACATTATTTTTAGTTCTGCTTCCAGATTAAATTCACAAGAACAAGAGAATGAAGGAGAAGCAGACGTGTCGGGTCCTGAACCAGGTGGTGGTACCAAGGAGCGAGTTTCTAAGGATCTAATGGAGTCAATGAGCAACATGTCAAATTTAACTCCTGGTAGTTTATAAGGAGGAAAATACACCAGGTATTATGTGAAAATGATAAACCATTTTGGTATCATCTGATGGAAATGGGACATTTTCCCTTCACTACATTTCAGAGGATTTTATTAAACTGTCTGACCAAAAAACAAGGCGCCACCTGGATTCAACACACAAATGTCTGCAGCATGGAGGTTCTGTTTTATTTAACACCCACTGATGCAACGAGCAGCAGCCGGGTGGAAAAGATGTTTGTCTGTTTAAGAATTATTGACATCTAAAAAGATGATTGAACTGTTATTATTAAAAACTGTTAGGAAAGCTGAGAACCATCAACATCAAGAAATCATGGAAAGGAAAAACCTTAAAGATCATGACCAGCGACCACAGAGTCTGTCATGGTGAATTATACAAATAGGAATTGAGAAAAATGAAGATTTTGTTGTTTTGACTCAATTTTCAAATAACAAAATGATAATAGCATAAAAACCAAGTTCAAAGACTGACTGAAATTTTATAAAGGACAGGTAATCCTGGAACGGAAAGACACTTTAAATATTCAAAATAAAACACAACAAACTCAAAGGAAAACACACACACACACACACACACACACACACACACACACACACACACACACACACACACACACAAACTAAACCATTTTAAATTAAATGAGTTTCTAGTTCCATTAGCAGATTATTTCACTTTTGCTATGGGAAAAATGTTTTGTAATAAGTGAAATGATCTGACAGTGGAATGAGTGATATTCAGTATTAAAGTATTAAAGTATTAAATTATTAAATTATTATTTACTAACAGACCAGCTTCTATTTCTGTCAGTGAAATATTTATTCTAGAAACGAGACCAAAACTACTAAAGATTTGTGTTTCTCAAATCCTTCTATCAGTGCCAACGTTTTAAATGTTAAACTGTTCCTGCACTTCATTTGGGATGCTTGTTTGGTTATTTGTTCAGTCCATCTGGTTCCGGTTCTGGTTCTGGTTCCGGTTCTGGTTCTGGTTCTGGTTCTGGTTCCGGTTCTGGTTCTGGTTCTGGTTCCGGTTCTGGTTCCGGTTCTGGTTCAGGTTCTGGTTCCGGTTCTGGTTCAGGTTCTGGTTCCGGTTCAGGTTCTGGTTCCGGTTCCGGTTCAGGTTCTGGTTCTGGTTCCGGTTCTGGTTCTGGTTCCGGTTCAGGTTCCGGTTCCGGTTCCGGTACAGGTTCTGGTTCCGGTACAGGTTCTGGTTCCGGTTCTGGTTCTGGTTCCGGTTCTGGTTCCGGTTCTGGTTCAGGTTCCGGTTCTGGTTGTGGTTCTGGTTCTGGTTCTGGTTCTGGTTCCGGTTCCGGTTCAGGTTCTGGTTCTGGTTCCGGTTCAGGTTCTGGTTCTGGTTCTGGTTCTGGTTGTGGTTCTGGTTGTGGTTCTGGTTGTGGTTCTGGTTCCGGTTCAGGTTCCGGTTCTGGTTCCGGTTCAGGTTCTGGTTCTGGTTCTGGTTCTGGTTCTGGTTCTGGTTCCGGTTCAGGTTCCGGTTCCGGTTCCGGTTCAGGTTCTGGTTCTGGTTCTGGTTCCGGTTCCGGTTCAGGTTCTGGTTCTGGTTCAGGTTCAGGTTCTGGTTCTGGTTCTGGTTCTGGTTGTGGTTCTGGTTCTGTGGTTTGTGGTTCTGTTCTGTTCAGGCGGTTCAGTCGGTTTTCATTTCAGGTTCTGGTCTCAGAGCAAAACGTTTTGTTCAACAAACCTTATTAGACGTCTGACTTTATTACTCCTTTCATAACTTCAGTGAATCTGGGATCCTGGCCCACAGCACCATTCATCCTCCACCGTGCTGAACCACAGACTGAAGCTCTGCTTTGCTCTCCTGCATCCAAGGAAACTTCAGCGACATCAAGGTTTTTACTAACTTTATTTTCTGCTTTCAGTAGTTTTTTGTTTGTTTGTTTGTTTGTTTTGTTTTTTTGACCTGCATCTTTATTTTCATCCTCAACATTTCTGACTTCACATACATTTAAAGTTTTATCAGGAATTTTATTTTGTTTTCAAATTGGTTTTGAAAATTGGACATCCATATAATTTACAATAACACTGACTAAAAACAATAAGTTTTATATTATATATTCTATCCTGACCATGATAAAAACTTGACTGGAAATGTTTAACACATTAATTAAAGGTTAACAGATGCAGTTCTGTTAACAGCAGAGCTCATTTTTCATTTAGCACTTTAGCATCTGTGCTAACTTTAAAAATCTTCAGCACATTTAGATTCCTGGAAGTTAATTTTTAGGCAGATTGTAAACCTTTAAAATTGACCTGGCTGTTTTATAAACCTTTAGTTGAATAAAGTTCCACATTTGTGTTAAATTTGATCATCAGCTCTGTAGCTTCTGTGTTTTTATTATTTCTAAATTATAACAACACTGTTCTTTCAATTCAATGACAACCAAAGCCTTTAAACTACAAGAAGTTACACCATAGTGAAAAAATCACATTTACTTCTTATTAAACCAGCTTAGTGTTATCAATGTTTTATAATAATTGCTGCATCCTGAGAAAATGAAAGCATTTCATGCCTCCAACAAGATTTTTTGGATTTATTTCCCATAAGGTGGCCGATTGATTTAAGCTTCTTTAACAGCTTTTGAAGCTTCGTTCTGTTTAATATTCATCTGGAAAAGTCGTGTTAATTTCAAATGTTCTGTTTGGACCCACAGAACAGGTTGGGAATCTCCTTCACCTTTCAGAGGATTTATTTTTCTGTCCTTCCTTCTTTCTCACACACACAAAGAGGAAAGTACAGTGATGCACACGTGCACAAATGAAACTCATAATATAAATTTGTAATCAAAAGGCAGCAGGTTTCTGTAAGTATAATCATAGTGAAGAAGATTGTGATGAAGGAACAAACACAGAGGAAGAGGACTCTGGAGAGCAAACCATTGCTAGTGAAAAGCTCTGCTTACCTCCTGCTGTGACGCGTGCTGGTTTTCTGGACACCTTCCTCTGCTGTTTGACTCGCTCCGTCTTGGCTGCACGTTCCTTCATCTTGCCCCCGACTGTGAGCTCAAGGTCCTCTCTATCGCATACCTGAGCACACAGCGCAGAAAACATGAGACCAGAATAAAACACATTTCCTCTGACTTCTCTCTGACCTGTCTTAGAAATGTTGTTGGCAAAATAGCAGAAACTAAATCAGAAATTGTGTGGTTGAAAGAAATCCAACAGAAGATGTCTACTGAAGCCTGTGTGTGTTTTAATGTGATGAAATGGGTTAAATTGGCATCACGTCTGATTTTTTGTTTAGGTTACATTTTGACAGGACAAACGGACCGATGGGCTCATTTCATGTTCGGTCATCTTGAAATAGCCATAAAAATGTTTCTGGACTTCTGGTGCTTGGAGGAGCAGCAGCACAAAACTCTTAATTATAAAGTAGAAAAACCAAGACAGACGCTTTGCTCCCCTGCCAACTTGAGCTGGCCAGCCTGGTTCTATGATTCAGCCAAGAATGCAAAATGAAATGATTTCTAAAAATGTTTCATTTTCTCATTTTTTAAACAGCTGTTTCATTATATTTTATTAAAACTGAACTTATTCTATTTGTGGATTTTTCTGTGAAACGTAACGATGCTAACAAAGAAGCTAGCTGAACCAGTCATAGACAGTTCTGCTAATGCTAACATGATATTTAGCAGAAGCTAATGCTAAAGCGCTAAATTCAACCATGCTAAGTGTGCTAAATGTTTTCAGAGTCAGCATCAACACTACACATGAAAATTAGCAGAGATGTGTTCACAACTGACTTCAAACATATTTAGGGTTATTTTGTTCTGGTTGTTAATTATTCAACTTTAAAAATGGTGTAGAAATAATCCTGTACGTCGCTTCATAGATTCAAACCAACAAACAAACCGATTTATTCTCCCTTTGACAACAACACATTTTTAGTTTTTACTAATGGAAATATGTTACTGTGACTCCAAAAAGTGATATTCACCAGCAGAAACTCATAATTCATGTTTCATGAGTGAAAATCACAAAGAGCAAATTTTAGCTGGTTGGAGGGAAACAACTTTTAGACAATTTAATAGGGAATCCAGTCTGAAAACTTATTCAGACTAAAAACATTTTTAGTTGCATTAGGTGTTTTTTTTCTTTAACCTTAGTGTTTCATGAGCTGACATGTTCTAGTGTTATTGGATTCCTCTGGTTTCAATACATCACAAACACTCAACCTATCAATCACCTGGGAGTGTGGCAAACAAATCATTTATTGATGGAATGGGGCAGGCGTGAATTTCTAACCGCATTTGTCTTATTTATCAAACCAGATCAAACAATGAAAATCCAAACAAGCTTAAAGGGAAAAGGGAGGGAGTTGCACAGAATAACTTATTCCTCAGCAGTAGACGGCAGAAGGTTATTGATGGAGGAGGAGAGCAAAACAAAACACAGAAAAGGAGAGGAGGGGGTGGGAGTGAGCTGCACAGTGGGAGAGTGAAGGAGTGAGAGAGGAGGAGAGGAAAAGCAGGGAGAGTTGAGTCTGATGTTCAGACAGCAGGGTACACATCTGAATTAATGCTTCCACAAAAGACAGTTTTCTCCTTGCAGGCTCCTCTTCCCCTCTGTAGGTAGCGAGGTGAGGGATGTCTCCCTTACCGACTGGAACGCGGTGAGCTAGCTAACTCTGTGTTTCAGCGGCGGGGTCCCTGAGCTGGCTCAGGGGACGCTGCACTGATCTCCACCAGAATACACTCCTGGCTCTGCTGTTTGCAGGCTCACTAACATGGAGTCTGGGGAAAAGCCCAGTTGCTTCTTCACTTGTTTGTCTGCTTTAATGCAGAGGCAACGTCTGTTGATATTCCTTTGAATTCCTGCAGCCGTTAGTGGACTCAGGAAGAGAAGTAGAGCAACAAAAAGAGAGATTGAGGTTTGCTTGGTGTATTTAGAGAAGAAGAGTTGAAATTGAGTTCATGCTGTAGGTTTGCAGTGGGGGGGTCAGTGGGGGGGTGGGGTCACTACATCAAGGGAACCTTAGTTTGGTCACTAGCTTATATATCTGATATTTTGATAATATAGCACGTCTGAAAAGGTTGTTGTGTCGCTAAGCTTCCACCTCCCTCCCTCAGACACACACACACACACACACACACACACCCACACACACACACTTCATCCTGACCCTCCAACTCGACCCCCACACCCTCTAACTCCCCTTCCCTAAATAAGTCACTGTCTTCCCATCGAGTACAGCGTAGTGGGCTTGGGAAAGTGCTAAAACTGAATCCTTAACAAGTTCAGACTCTAACTCGGGTTTCCAACCTCAGCTCCTCACTGACTAACGTGAGACAACGTCACCATGAAGCTCCGAGTCAAATCACATCGGGCCAATCAAATATGGATCAGCTTGTTTTGCTTTCTGACAGCCTGGTGATGAGATGTAAATAGATAGCATTTAAATCAACACTGAATCAGGGCTCATCACTCAGGGAGAGCGCTGGGAAGGGGAAAAAACGCAGAGCAGATCTGGGACAGCAGTGGAGGCACGGCGGTGGAAAAGCTGAAGTGATGCGGCCTCTCTTCTGGTTACATATCTGCAGCTCCGGGTCCGGTGGGAGCAGACGATGTTGTGATCAGGAAACCCCGGCCTGCAGCAGACTTAGTACAAACAGGGTCTCTGGGAGGGCAGAGCAGAAAGCAATCTGTGGTTCTCTCAAGTAGCAGAGAACAGGAGTCAACGAGAGGACAGGGTGATCTGATAGCCGGGGGATAACGGAGGTCCCACACAGTCGGGCCGACCGGCCTCCAGCCGTGCTGCTGTGGGATCGGTGGGAGCCACTCCCAGGCTCTTCACAGTTAGCAGACATGCTGGCAGCAGCGAGGAGGCACCGCTTCCCTCAGGGCCGCGCTGCTTCCCCTCACCGCTGACATCATCCGCCAGGAGCCGAGGAAAGGGGAGCAGCAGTAAAGTGTCGCCGATGACAGAAAGTCTGGACGGTCAGGAAACCTCTGTGGATTATTTTTACAACATGCTTCAGGTACATTATGATTACTACTGCATGAAGTAATGGGCAAGGATTATACCCATGACTCCAACTTCTCTCTGCCTGGCTTCAGAGTTAGATTTAAAGGCGACTTGTTAAGTTCCTTTTAAACGAGCTGGGATTCGTCTACAAAACATGCATATTATTCAGAATGAGCCGTTTCAGGGCTCTGTCACTTTTATGCAAATGATCTCCTGCTGGCCACGCCCCTACTGCTCCCCACAACTCAATGTTTGCACTCATACTTTATACAAATGGCTGCAATTAAACAACTATACATCTTTGAAAAGCAGAAGTAGAGCCACGTTCACAACCAACAAGAACGCAGCCAGTGGTTTCTGAATGGCAAGTTGACAACAAAACACTGCAGCAGCCATTGTACAGCAGGTTTATATAAAACTTTGGGTTGCTAGTTGAAGGGCAGCACCCTCAGCAGATTGTGACTCAATAACAATGAGGCTTTTGAAAGGGCTTCTTTTCCAAACACCAAAAGACGTTCCCTTATTGCCAGAAAACATCTGGATGTTTTTTAGCGCTTGGACTGATTCTGGAAGCAGTAGAGACCCAGAAATGTACAGAAAAATGAGCTTTGTATAATAATAATAATAATAATAATAATAATAATAATAATAATAATAATAATAATAATAATAATAATAATAACAGGAGGGATCTGTACTTTCATGATGTTTATGCCAAATATTGACCTTCCTGTCTGAATGTTGCTATTGATATCAACTCATCGATGTTTGAGTCTCTCCCTGTCCAGTTCGGATGGATTTGTACCCATGCTACCCATGCTAGCTCCAGCTTTCTGCGGTTAGCTGACAGGAGGGGCTCCCACTGTGGTTTTCTGCTGTTGTAGCCCAACTGCTTCAAGGTTCAGCCTGTTGTACGTTCAGAAATGTATCTCCACATTCTCCTCTGACTTTCTCTCTTTTCAGACCATTCTCTGTAAATCTGAGATGATTTAGTGAGAAGTTCATCTGTCACAATGTTCAAATCCCTGAAATCAGTTTCCTTCCTGTTTCTGATGCTCACTTTGAACTTCAACATGTTCTCTTCATGAACACTGTGAGCTGCTGCCGTTGCAATAAGCCATTTATCAGTTAGCACATAAAGTGACCCTAACCCTACCCCATTAAAATGAACTCAATAATTTCAATGATCTGATGAGTTTTTATGGTCAACCCATTTTATTGATGGTTTTGGTTTCTAATTTCTGTTTTTTGAAACCATTTCAAACTGTTTTTAAATGTATTTCTACAATTATTAATATTTGAAAGCTATCAAGAGAAAAACAAAGTGATGTAATAATTAACATTTCAGTGATTTTTACAAACTCTTATTGTGTTTTATTTTTAATATTAAATATTAAAGATTTCAGTGTTATCTACTCTTTGCTAAATTAATTAGTGTTTGAGAGGACAAACATTATTATTCCATTATCAATATAGTACTTGAAATGGTCTTAAAACAATAATATTATTGTGTTAATGTTTTGTCCGTTTTAAATCCAGTCTGACCAGCAGGGAAAACACCTGGTGCTGTTTCTACATTTCTCTCTGTTTTGCACCCAAATCCTTTTACTTCACATCTCCACTCATTCAAGTCAAGTGAAACTAAAAATGTCCGTTCCACTGTCCGGCCCAAACGGCCGTCATTCCTGCAGAGATAGTCAGAGCAGGACAGACGGCAGGACAGACGGCATCTCAGGCTGCAAGGTTACATTTAACGCAGCCCCAGTGAGCGTGTTTAAGGGATGCTTTTACTGCCATTTCCAGCCAGACTGCTGTTGTTTTGTGAGGTCAAAGTGAAATTAACGATAGATGTGACCCTATAAAGGGCTGTGTAATCAGCAAGCTAAACAAGTGACAGATCAGGGGCGAGCAAGTCATTTTTGCTGCCAGCATTTTCCCCCTATGGAAGATTCTTATTAACCCAGCAGCTCAAGCTTGCAGATTCATGAGACACAGAGAGAAGGGAGCTGCAGCAGCACCATGCCTGCTGAGGGCTGCTGCAGTGAAATCACATAGATCTGTCTCTGTCTCCACCTACTGGCAACTGGAGGAACAGCAGCAACTTCACTTTGAGCTCTAGGTTATTTTATGAGTTTATTTTGATGACAAAGTTGTTTTTATTGATTATTTTCTGCTTGGACGGTTGCAACATGATGAAGAGATCTTACTACAGCGTCTACACTTCAGCTCATTCTAATACAGCGCTAATATCAATCCATATATGTGAGCAGAGAGACATTCAACAGAAGGTACTGCTACAGATAAGGGCAAGGGGAATTTTTCTCCATCTAATAAAATTGGCACCTGCAACAGTCTTGCCATCTTTCATGGTTAGAAAAGTCAGATGTCAGACGCGTCTCTCACAGGAAGGAGGGGCCATGTGCGCTGAAACCTGCTGACTGGGCATGTTTTCCTCTTTAACCTCTGATTTGGTGTTCTTTTCAGGCCCACAGCAGAGCAAATCCTCACATGGATTCAAAACATTTCACTGCCTACTTAATCACAAAACAAATTGTCCTGGTTCTAGTTTCGAATGGGATTGTGTTTTTTTTTCCCACCGCGGCATGCAGTATGATCCAAGCCTCACCGCACTTGATCAAGTGGACCAGCCTGTCTCTTTTGGGGATTACCCATCAAAGTGCCAAGCGACGGTAACTGGATGCTTCTTGCAGACAGTGATTGATGATAGTTCTGTTTCATAACAAATCGCGCCCCCACAAGAAGGTGGGAAATGTTAATTGAAATGCTTTGTGTGCACAGGGTTGTGATTTTTACCAAGGTGTTGCAGCAATAAACAGAAGTCAGACGTGGGGGGAAGACCGTATCAGCTTCACCTTTTATGAGAAAGCAAACAAACCAGAGTGGACTTTGAAGTGGGAGTACTCACCGTATTATTTACAGGTCTTTTGTTTCGAGCAGATAGCAGGAGAGCTTTGCTGCAGGGGCAAAAGGAAAACCGTTTTTCAGACACAGTCATGGAAAAACAACCTCTATCCATTTGTTGGCAAAAGACTGGAGACGCACCAAGGAATCAGAATGGGACGATTTCAGACTCATAAATTTAAATTATTTTATAAACTGCAAAAACACAAAATCTCACCAAGTATTTTCAGTCTAGATTCTTGTCTGGATCTTTTTTTATAAAGTAAAAATTAACTTACGAGTCACTTTTCAGCAAGATAAATTAGCTTGTTTTAAGTCAGTAATTCCTTAATATTACTGGAAGTTACTTTTGTCAAATTTCAAATGTACTAAGATACCTAGACAAAAATATTTGGCTTGATTTTGTGTTTTTGCTTTGAACTATTCATTAAATCAACTATTATATATATATATGTGTTTCTGATGACCAACCAGTTTTATTGTCCAATCGTCTTTGCAGAATTATTTTAATTTAGCCATGTTGGAACGTTTATGCCTCAGGATCTCTTGACTTTAACTAGGCCATTCCAAAACTTTTGTTTGTGTTTTGCTTTGAAACATTCAGATTACTTGTTGTGAATGACATCACATGACATCATCGATATCGGCCAGGGAGAATCTGATTGGTGCGTCTCTTCTCCTTCACCTGAGTCAGTTTTTCTCCACTACAGTTCAGAGAACACACCGTTCATATGGGAGAGGTTTGAACTTTTCAGGTCCAACTGCCACATAATGCTGGTTGTTCTCCAGTTCAGAAGGTCCGCTGACAGGATGTCCGTCTAACCGGCAAAGCCTGGAAAGTTTAAAAAAAAAGGTAAATAAATAAATTATAGATCATAATTCACAATAGTTTTAACCTTCAGGTCCAACAATCAGACACTAGTTGACTAATTTTGCCCATTTAAAAGGCAGTCATTCTTATTTTAGTAACTAGAGTCTCAAACATGAGTCATCAAATCTGATCCTAGCCTTTTAATGAAAAGTTAAGTGGAAGGAAAAAAGAGGAAGAGGTACACTAACAATGTAAATAATCACAGCCTTGAGATTTGAGAACCAAAAAGTATTAAAATCTGAACTTTACAATCCCTCCTGTTTTCTCTGCTTGTCTTCACAGATTCCTGGTGTTCAATTGTTGTCAATTATTTTCTTTTTCTTTTCAAATCCATACAAGGTTGTCACTCAAATATTCTTGCAAAAGGCATAAACACCTCTGATGGAAGAAATATGAGTAAACTCAGGTAGGTAAAGAGAAATATGAGCAGAGGTATTTAATAAAATGTTTTACACCTTTTTGCAGAGACCAAAAAGTCTGGAGGCTTGTTTTTGTGAAAAGTGGCTTTTCTTTGAATTAATAAAACAATAAAACTGAAAAATGTAGAAAAACTAATACTGAGAAATTATCAAGAGAGCTTCACTGATTTTACTGAAAAGTCTGCTGAGTAGCTTCAAACTGTGTTGCAGCAACATATTGAGCACTAAAGTCAACTTTTTTATGGAACAAAATTCATAATGCCGTAAGAAAAAAGAAACGGTATCTCTTGGCTCTCTTCACACTCGGTTAAGTCACAGTGATCGGTTTTACTTGTAAACAGCTCCAGTTCGAAGCTCCACTTTGTGCGTCACCATGGATAAAACACGGTCCCAGTTTTTGAGAGTGTGCTTTGGGATCCGGACCCGAGCCGGAGGAATCCGCAGCTCTCCGTTGCTGAAGACACTGTAAAACAAAAACCCCTGAAATAAGCTACCAGTCACTGTACTGGGAGGACACTGGAACCAGTCCTCACATCAATCCTCACTTTATTGTGCAAGTCCCATCCTTGACTTTCCTCCAGCGAGACGAAGCAACTACTCTGGTGTGAGGTACAGGTTTAATCTGCGCAAAAGAATCAGGGTCACATAATGAAATATCCTATTTTTTTAGGTTCATTAAATGCATCATGATGAAACACTTGGATTTCTTTATGTGTAAACACAACAACTAGCTTTGTTTCCTCATCTTGGTGCAGGTTTCATGTCAGTGACTGGAAGGTTAGGAACACAGAATTTGGATTTTTGTTTTGAGTTGTTGGATTTAAACCTACAACCTGTCAAACCCCATTGTTGCATTAAAACCATCACATGTGCACCACCAGGCTGTCCAAGTGCTAAGTAACATCAACTAAAAATACTTCAACCTATTAGTCCAGATGCATTTCTTCAACATTTAATTTGACTGTGAAACTTCAAAATATGGCAGCAGCTTTAAGAAAACAGTTTTACATGATGAACCAGCAGGATCATCCAACTGAACCAAAGAGTAAAATTTGTTCTTACCGGATTATTTTTCCTTTTCTGCGGCTCTATGGTGGCTATCCCACAGTAGCTGGGAGAAAAATACAAATACTGACTCAAACCTGGCGTCCAACATGGAAATGTAAACAATTCCCTGTTTTAATGAATATAGTGAAGACAAATTGCATTAAAGGTAAAATAATTACATTAAATTGTTCCTAAAAATAGCTAATAGTAATATTAACATTACTTTCTGGACTTGTGTGTTCTGTAGGGGAGTGAATGCTGTTCAGATCTGGAGAATTCGTGGTTAAAATCAACTTTTCTTCATTCAGTGAAGTTACTCACAGCAGGGAGTCTCTAGATATTTAACTCAAGGAAGAGTAGCAAAGTAAAACACATCATAAAAATAAACCTAAAAGTTTTATTTTTCTTCACATAGATGTCACTGAGTAAATGTAACCCATCTCTGGTTTTTACTAATCATTCCAACTAAATCCCTGTTTTACGGCGGCGCATTCAGGTTCATTCAAGACAGAAAAAAAGATCCACTTCCTCCATAAAACGCAGAAATTTTTTAGATTAATCTCTGAAATTTTCTATCTAAAAAATAGAAAATTTCTGAGTCTGAAAAGTTAAACATCTGTTGAAAGGAAAATCTGAATTTTTTTTATTCATCTCAGAAATTTTATGGAAAAAAGTGAAAAATTGCCTGAAAAACAATTGAAATTTTGAAATTATTCTGAAATTTTCTTGTTTTTGTTTTTTTTGTTTTTTTTTCTAGAAATTTTCTGAGTTTGAAAAGGAGAAAACTTGCTAGAAAAAGACCCAGAAAACCAACCTGGAAAAACTTCTGCCTTTGAAAACTTTTTTAGTTTTTAAAAATGTCTGAGTTTCTAAGATTAATATAAAATTTCAACGATTTTTGGTGGGAATTTGCTCCTTTTTTAATCTACAAAGTAAAAAGTAACTAGTTAGTATTCTGGTTATTATTAATCCCTCTAACTGAATCCCAGTTTACTTACTTCAGGACCTTGAAGGGTTCTTTCCCCGCTGCAACATAGGAGCCTCCGTGCTGCAGCTGATCCAGCTCCTGGACACTGTGGCCCTTCGTGGGTGTGTACAGCCTCCTGACGGCGCCGAACGGAGCCTCCACGTGTCTGGTTAAAGTGTTCATAAAGTTGTCGAAAGTTGACAGATGCCGGGGATTCAGCACTACTTTTTTCCCGGGATAGAAAGCGTCTCCATTCCGGTAGACGGTGACGGTTTTGGTCGGAGGAGGAGCCGCAGGTGTCCGTGGGCTCGCCGCCATGTTTCCAGTCTGGTCTAACTGGATCCTGGATGCTGAGCCACTGGAGACGTAACTGGATCTGAGCTGGTAATATGGGGAACAATTCAACCGCAGGGGAGGGGCGTCATCTTGAAACTTATCCTCCGTCTGTTTTCTTGTGAGCTTCCTTGCTGTGGGATCGTTGCCGGTTAACCTGCGTTAAAAGCTGTATCCATGGCAACAAGAATCAGCGTTTTGTATTCGTTTTTAGTTGGCTAAATGACAATATTTCTGCTTATTTAATCCAGTCAGGTGTCCCCTGGATCCTTTGATAGATTATTATTTTTTAAGATGAAAAGTTCAAAAGCGCTATTTATCCCAAAGGATCATTAAATATAAATCATGTCATCCAAGAGTTTTCAAAGACTCCTGGATGGTGATGCAGTAGCAGTCAGGCTTTCAACGCATCTGAAAAGGCCTCTGACTGAAACCTGTTGTTCTGTGACTAATAAAAGCTCCCCAGGCAACATAAAGACAGAATAAATGTAAAAGTTTGTTTTGTTGTTTTTTTTTTACTTTTTATCATCAAAACTAGATTATCAATTTAGATTTGGATTATTTGATGAAAAATTGTCTGTCTTTTAATTTATCTTTTGTTTCATGTTATATGATACAAAACTGGACCATATTCCTTGTTTGTATTTGACTTGTGAAGCACTTTGTGCAGTTTGAGTCGTGAAAATGTGCTATAAAAATACATTTAACATTATCATTGACATGCTGTAACGTAGCAAAAGTAAATGGATTGTAAACGGTTGTCCTGCATATTTTTACATCAGAAATAGCCACACCTGAACCAGATAAAGTCAAGAAATGTTTAAAGTATTGATGAGTTTGGACATGAATAAGTATTTTCTTTTTACTGTCACAAGAAGACATTAGAAAGGAGGAAATTCAAAACATTTCTTCCATCATAATCATAATGAAAAACAATCAGAAATAAAAACTTTCTGCCCAACTTCCTAACCAAACAATCAGATATTTAAAGAGCTGCAAAAGCAAATGAGGTGCTTTAAAAAAAACTTAACAAACTGATGCTCAACCCTCAGTAAAAGATATTTAGTATTCCATTTTTAAAAATAAAAATCACATAACCACTTATTTTACTTCTTTTTTTATATATATTTTTGTTTCAGCTGTCTCTTACTTCGTTTTGTGCAACTAAGTTTTCCATTGTTTACTCTTCTACAGTTTCACCAACCCTCCAAACAGTTTATTCTTATTTCTGCAAAGGTAACTAGAGATTGAACCAACCATGACACTTAATTGGTTTATGCTAGACAACTCCTGGTCATGTGGCTGCATAATTCATTTCGGCATTAATTATTCATTTCTTAAGGGACTGCTGGTGTGTTTTATTTGAAGACGTGCGTCATGCATATTCAAACTCCTTTTCCTAGAGAGCCACAAATTAGGATATCATCTCAGCTGGGATGCATATCTTAAAAACAATAGCTGGCAGGTTGTGGAAGGCAACTTGAGGTAAAACACAAAGCTAAACAACAAATCTAAAGAGAGATTGTAATTCAGGGCAGAGTCTACAGAAACATCTGTTTGGAAAACAAATTGGAGCCCCCTACAGGTCAGAGTGGGAATTACCTCCCAGTGTGGTGGAGGACTGACCTTCGACCCTGTGGGATTTCCAGACGAATTAAATCCCAACAACCAACCGAGTTTCAGATGAAGAGCAACTCACTCCACCCAGACGAGCAATGATCAAGTTTTTATCAATTTTATACTGGAAGTGTTTTCAAATAGCCAAATTTCTCAGTTTTGTAAACCAGGAGAAAGTGTAGAGTTGACTTCTCTCAGCCAGACTACAAACTACAACGCACAGCAACATGTGGGGGAGGGGCCAGAGGAGGGTCCAGCAGGTAGGAAGAGTACGACATAAAACAAATTCAGTTTTCATACAGTAAGTTTTAAAACCTTCAGAAATAGTTATGATTGTCTTTAATTCTCCACTCAGTTTCTTGTGTAAAATTTCTTAATACGCTTGAAATAAAACAAAACTAACTTTTCAGCAAGATATAGGAGTTTGTTTTAATCCAATAATGTCTTAATATTGATGTAAAACGTACTTATTAGCAGATTATTTCATTTACAACAAAACATTTTCCCATGTTCTCTGAAATAATCTTCCACTTTTCCATCAGTATAAAGCTCCTATATTTTGTCTTATTTCAGGATAAAATACTTGGTAAAATGTTCTGTTTTTGCAGTTTTTTGATCAGCTCGTCCTTTAAGATGATTTTGATTTGGTGTGAGGCTTGAATATGGTGATTATTTCCTATTGATTTTGTTTGTGTGCACTGATATTGTTTAGTAAACATTTTGCCTTCAAAAATGTTAAAGAAGTGAAATTATCTTCTGTCAAAAGTATCTGCAGGTTTTTTCCTCTCCTTCAGTCTCAGGGTTTTTCTCAGCTGCATTGAATAAAAGCAGCCAGCTCAGCAGTAGGAAATGATGTCTGTCCTCTTTCTTGTTCATCCATCACTGCTTATTGTACAAAAACCTGCACATTTCTTATCATGTTGAATAGAAACACAGAGAGCTGCGTTCTGTTGGTTTGATTAAAAGCACTCAAGCAGAAACTGAATCTGTTTTTTAATTGGATATTTTTCCACACAATCTTTAGTCCACTGCTTATTTGTGCTGTTTGTCAATGAGACTCTTACAGGATATTTGCATGCTATAAAAGCTCAATATGCAGATGGAAGAAAAACAGAATATGCTAGTTTGAATAAGAAGAATTTAAAACAAACTCAGGATCCTGCAAGCTCAGAAATAAATAGCTTATTAGATCCACAATCAAACAGAACATCCTCTTGTTTGTACATCTGATCTCAAACTGCAATGAGCTGCAATTAACGATTATCAATCAATTATTCTACCAATGGTTCTGACAAACCGATTTAAAAAATGGTGCTTTCTGCAGATTTTTCACTAAACCACGGAGCCTTTTTTCATAAATACATTAAAAGATTCAATTAAATAATTAAAATTTTAAGCAAGAAAATAAACATTATATTTCCTAAAATGCCATCAGAGCCTAATCATTTGACAGCTACACTGCAAAAACACAAAATCTTACCAGAATAGTTTCTGGGTCAAATATCTATTTAAATAAGAGAAAACAAACTTACAAATAAATTTTCAGCAAAATATAGGAACTTGTTTTATTATATATTTTAAATCAATAATTTATGATAAAAATATCTAGTTCCAATTTTTAACTTAGATATTTTTATCATAAGTGAAAAAATAGAACTAATGCTTTTTATTAATATTCAATCAATATTGACCTAAAAACACATATTTTGCTGAAAAGTTATTTTATGTCATTTTGCAAGTAAACCAAGATATTTTCACTAAAAACTGGACTAAAATATTTGGTGAGATTTTGTGTTTTTGCACTGTAAAAAACAACAAAAGCCCAGAGCTTTCTTCCTGACTCAACATCAAAGCTTTGCAGGTTTAATTATTTTTGGATGAATCAATTAATAATTAGATAGGAAAATGTTTTACAGGAGGTAGATCTTTTTATTTTTATTGAATATTTTGAACCACGTGAAGTTAGAAGTTCTGACTGGATGGAACAAATTTATACACAAATATATTTGATCTTAAATGCAAAATGTATATATTTTTGTTCAGTTTTAGCTTAATATATATTTATCTTTATATCTTTTATCTGTATGTCTTTCTTTCTGTAAACAACCTCTTTAAAATCTTCGTACTCCAGTTAATGATTAATTGAATGATTAATCAATTACTAAATTAGCTGAGGATTATTTCAGCTATCGATTAATCATGACTACTGCAGTTAATCGCTCCAGCTGTGTGTGGTTTTATCCCCGTTTTCACACAGAGTTTTTGTTAAATTCACAGATGAAGAACATGGTGGGATGGCAGGCCACGTCGGTCCACTCCCCGGACGCCACCATCTCCGTGCAGTCCTCGTCGTCGTAGGCGTTGTTGGGCTCCCCTGGCCTCCACCTGCTGAAGGTGCTCATCGGGGAGCGGTCCACGTAGGTGAAAAGCCCTTCCTGGTCCAGGTCGTGAACGCCGATGTAGACTCTGCTCAGGCCGGCCTCCGTTATGTAGCCGGCGATGGCGGCGTTGGCGCCGTCGTCCTTCGGCATGGCCAGGTGCCCCCCCCTCGCCTGGCAGAAAGCCTCGGCGTCGGCGTAGCGCTTCTCCTCCTTCACCAACAGATAGACCTTACTGTCTGTCTCTTTTATGCCTGCAACAGCTGCAGGGGAGGGCAGTGCTGTGAAATGACCACTTGATTTTCTATGAATTTCTTATTGACTTGCACAACAATTACATTTGGATGAATGGTTAATAATAATTCTGTCAAGAGAAGGTTTTGCTGAATGTTAGTGTAGAATGTTTAGAGTATACCATTTTTAATAAAGTTCAGTTCTGAGGACAGGTGAGCCACGACGATGTCCATCTCTCCAATCGTCTTCCTCATTGATGCACACTCACATGGAACCCCTGGGGAGGCGAAAGTTTGATGGATTACCACTCTGCCGCTTTACAAGTTTTGAATTTGTCCAACTGAATAAAGTAGCTTTATGTCTAACCTGGCTCTCCATTAGGACCTCTTGGTCCCGGGTCGCCCATGTCACCTTTAACCCCTGAGAGAAAAGGGAGAATTGATTCAAAACTAATATTTTATGATATTTTCTTTATTGCTAGACATACGTTTTGTTTTTTGTCAGTAATTATCATATTAATGTCAGATGTTCAGTGATGCAGCTGAAGCTTGTTTTCCATTGGTGGAATAATCAAATAAAAACTCAGTGAAAGAGAATCTGTTGTATACGTAATTTTAAAAACAAGCAGAAAATTATTTTTAAACTTACAAATATACTTAGAAATCCTGTTGTACACTTGATCTGATTTTACGCATACAAAGAGATATTTGCACGTTTTGTGAATCTTTTTGAGACTAATTCACCGTCCACTAGAAGGTGCCAACCAAAGAAAATCAGCATCTTGTTCAAATGACAACATCTCAAGGCATCAAAGTGATTTTCAGGAAGGATATGGGATTGTTAGGAAGCCTGCAGAGGGTCCCATGTGGGTGGGAAATGGTTCCCAGATGGGTCTGCTGGTCGGGCAGTGGGTGGAAGAAATGAAGATGGATTACTGATTCCTCAAGCTTCACAAAACAAAACACCTGAAACCTGGACACAGTTAGGTATTCCAAAGCAAATTAACCTAGACTGGTTTTAGAAGAGCTAACGGCGCTAACATTAGCATTCTGGACCACAATCTAAACCATATTTAAAAACTAGCGGCTAAGCTAAATCCCAGGAGACAAACCAGTTTTAATGAGTTTTGACCAAAAGAGAGTTTAAACATTAAGAATCAAATCAGAAGTTTGTTGATTTCTACAAAAGTTGGATGTTGTCTTAGCAACCAGATAATGGAGACTCATCAGATACTGACCCTCTGGAGATGATGGTGTAAAAAAAGATATAAACTGAAGAATATAAATATTCTGAGCAACTTCTTCACAAAACGGGAATAAAACAGCATCTTAAGTCAGAGGTGTCTTCAGAACCGCTGGATTACATACTGCTACAGGAGATTCTTACTGCCAACAGCCATAACCATCTGAAATGACTCTGAGAACTTTGACTTGAAACAATGTTTAATTTTCCTTTAAGATTTAAGTTTTGGATTGAATTTATGTAACTGTATCATTTTGACCCTGAAATTAAATTAAATCTTTATTTTGAACAAATAAGCTGTTAAAACTATAAATATATATTAATAATCAAACATAAAAATGGATTAAAGGAAATCAAGAATAAATCCAAAGACCAGACTTATTATAATATTTACACACATGATGACTTTAGGTTAACTTTTGACCACCACCAACCTTTTATTCCACTTGGGCCAAATTTTCCGTGATGTCCCATAATTCCTTTCTGTCCTTTAAACCCAGGTCCTCCTGAAAAAGCAACTCATTATAAACACAAACTATAAAAAACTCATCAAAACAACGTATTTTAAAGTTCTGCTTTTAGATACTTTCTGTAAACGCCGAAATCAGAATATAGTGATTCAATCTGAAAACATCCTTCAGACTTTATTAATCTGCAGTAAACTCTTGCAGTAACTCTGCATTCCTGAAGCTGTTCCTCCTCCAACTTTTCACCCGAATGTAAACATGGAGATCTGTGGCTGGCCTTAACTGCACATTATCAGCACAAGAAATGTGATCTTTGCCCCGGTAACTGCTGCAAGTCTTAGAACATAGAGAAGAGGTTTTAGGGAAACAAACTTGCAAAACAAATATTCAGGAGAAAAACTGCAAAAACAAAAAATCTTACCAAATGGTTTGGTGTAGCTTCTAGTGCAGATATCTTGGTAAAACAAAACTAACATACAAGTAACTTTTTGGGAGCTTCTTTTAACTTAATGATTCTTTAATATTGATGAAAAAGTACAAGTTTTGTTTCATTTATAACATGGAAAAATGTCTTGTTGTAAATTACATAATCTGCTAATGTGACAAGTATTTTTTCTTCCATATTAAGGATTTTTTTTTTTTTTTTTACCAAAAACAAGTTCTTATTCTTTCCTGAAAAGTTATTTGCATGTTAGTTTTGTCTTATTTGAAGTGTACAAGTGCACTAGAAACTCGACTAAAGTTGAGTGTTTTTGCAGTGCAACGTGGAGGTTTACCGTTCTCTCCTGGAGGGCCGACTCTCCCTGGTCTGCCAGGAGTTCCTTTTTCTCCTTTTTCTCCTGGTTCTCCTGCAATCAGACATAATTCACCTTTAATATGATTGTTGTGATGAGAAAAGCAGATTGTGCTCAGTGTGGATCATTTGCCTTTGAGTCCAGGGACAAGGATCTGAATTGTACAGGAATCTTCTGCCACTTGTTGTCCGTGTAATAACTGCACTTGTAATAAATTCATCATCATCATCACAGATATCAGAGTCACAGGGAGTAAAGGTTTCCATCGTGCCATTCTTCCACATGGACTGGATGGTGTGTTTACAGGAGAAACAGAACAAGATTAGAAAATATGAGGTTAGAGGACGAAAACTGAGGTAATGACGTTTAGATTCACTGCAAAAACACAAAATCAAGAAAAAACAGAGTATTTTTGGTTTTCTAGTGTAAAAACACTTGAATTAAAACAAAAATAACCTACAAGTTCATTTTCAGGAAGATGTAAAGCTTGTTTTAAGTCAATATTGCAAACCAGTCACAATCAGACATTTTCCCACAAGTAGAACTAGAACATTTTCATCAATATTACGGTATTATTGAGTCAGTTTTGTCTTAATTCAAGAGCCTCTAAGATATTTGCTCTAGAATACTTGGTAAAAGTTTGTGTTAAAAACAGTCAAAGGTTCTCATAAAAATCCTGGAGCAGAGACAAAACACCTGATTTACTTTAATGAAAACCTCGACCTTTTTAGAAAAATTTCAGTCTAAGATTGAAACCTTTGGATAATCTGATGCTCACCTTGACGAGTGTTTCCAGACCAGACAGGCGATTCCAGCTTCCAGATCTGCAGCAGCTTTATTTCTGGGCGTCCTAATGAACAGTTTTCATGTTCCTCCTCGGATGTATGGGTGTGTGCGTGTGTGTGTGTGTGTGTGTGTGTGTGTGTGTGTGTGTGCGTGTGTGTGTGTGTGTGTGTGTGTGTGTGTGTGTGTGTGAGAGAGAGAAAGTGTGTGTGATAGCACATTTATAAACAGTTCAGAGATAACTTCCTGAAGCAGTTGGGGCCCCTGCAGATAATTGGCTGAGAAAGCAGCCTGTGATGGATGTGAGCTTAAATTCACAGACTCAGTTGGATCGCTCATTCTTTGCTTTTTAATTTTTCATTTAGATCTTTACAGTCATATGTACATATATATATAATTCATAATGTTTTAAGTATGGCTTTAGTTAGAGGCTTAAATTCTGTCAAGGAATGAAAATATTTTTGCAGTTCAGTGTCGATGTTTGCTCATTTAGCACCATTTCAAGAAAACTGCATCATCAGCTTTAACTTCTGGTGATAAAGCTGCTATTTAGATTAAATTGCTGCCAAAAACCCAGAAATTTTGACATTAATCATTAATCTGTTCAACTTTTAAAACTCATAAATTTCCAAGATTTCTGGTTGAAATTTAATCCTCCTTTTCTTTCTATCTACAGTGGCCCTAACTCTGCTGAAACTGAAATTTCAACTGAAATTCAGCAGCAAGATGTCATAATACTCAGGCATTGTACTTTGTTTGATCAAAACCAAGATTAAAAACATATTAAAATATACAAATGACAATCAAACAGACAAAATTAAGCATAATAGACTGTAGAGTGAGGGTAAAATTGCAACATAATGTACTGTGTTACCAAAAATAGT
Organism: Gambusia affinis; assembly: GCF_019740435.1. Classification (NCBI taxonomy): domain Eukaryota; kingdom Metazoa; phylum Chordata; class Actinopteri; order Cyprinodontiformes; family Poeciliidae; genus Gambusia; species Gambusia affinis. Next base: position 25,292,830 of record NC_057883.1, read on the forward strand.
GTAATCCATCCATAGGAATACAACTGAGTAGGAAAACTTAAAAAATGACAATGTGTTAAAAAAAACAATAAATTATTTACAACATATAAAAATAAAACTATGCAAAAATACATGTAAATGCCAGGAGAGATGTTATTAGAAATAATTTTTTGATTTCCCATTTCATTAATTTGATGTTTTATCAATATTTAAGCTATTTGTAGAACCTAATTTTCCTGCTCCATCTTTTCAACATGTTTTCCCCTCTTTGACCACTTGAGGGAGCCAGCGGCCATAAAAGGAGCGAGAGAGCCAATCCAATGTGTCGGTCCCGTTGGCATGTTGTGGTATTTGAACCGTTTCATTGCAGACCTCTTTGTGGTGTTTTTTTTGTTTTTTCTACTGTGTCCAGGACTTCTTTACGTCACCGACCTGATATTAAAATGGTATCAAAAAATGTCCAGCCTCTGTTGAACATGCTGTCATCTTGTGTCAGTAATCAGATACGGTCCAGTGTGGGAGGATCCGATGTCCTAATTAGATTTACAAACCCTGTGGCAGCCATTGTTTCAGCTGAGGATTGAGTGTCTCCTTCAAAATCCCCCCCAAAAGTTTTACATTACCTGCTTCTCAAATATTCATGAGTCTCAAGGCAGCAGTTTCAGTCACTTCATCAGTGGTCAGCAGTTCTCTCTGTTACTTTGCTTCAGTTTTATACCTGCAGAGTCCAACCCAGTATTTATGCAGCCAATGCTCTCCACTTTCCTGTCATATTTATAAAGTTTCTTATCAATAAAACAACAGAGAAGAAGATTAATCAAGCTGAATTTAATGAATTTAATATTTATTTATGCTATATTTTGGTGTGACTCAAATAAATGAAAAACCAGTTGGAGATAGATTATTACAGTTTCATGGGGTCATCACAATTCTTTAAGAATGAAGTCCAAACAGGCAAAGTTTTCAGAAAAACTGAATATAATTGATTTAAATTAAATCTGCTTTGACAGTTTAGCTTCATTGTTTTTGAAAATGCTAAACAAAAAATAAACACACATACACACAGCTACAAAATGCCTTGTTTACTGCTACCAAATGTGAATAGGATATAAAAAATGAGAATGAATGAGCACACAGACACACAGACAGACAGACAGACAGACAGGCAGACAGGCAGACAGACACACAGGCAGACAGGCAGTCAGACAGACAGACAGGCAGACAGACAGACAGACAGATAGTGTTAAAGACATTGTTTAATATTTTGACCTTAAATGTTATGTTTTCAGCAGAAAATTGACATAATTAACAGAAGTAATAACTGGAAAACATCCATCTTTGTGTAATCTATATCATATTAGAACAATAACTCCTTGAAAAACTTTGTATAGGTTTTATAAACGTCAAATCCACACACCAAACGATAATTTAAAAAAAAAAATACGTAAGACGATATTCAAATATTCAAAGTTTGTTAGTCATTTATTGTCTTCCGCGCCTTTAAGCGCCTGTAAATCTACCTGACTCGGGATCTTACGAGCAGCACTTTAACGCATCTCCAGGGTGACGTCACGTGCGCTCACCGGGGGCGCGAGCGCAGCGTTCTGTTGCAGCCTTTCATCTGTGAGTCCTGTGCTCGGAAACGCGGAGGATTCTGGACCTGCGCCGCTTTTCAGACCCGTATGAGGGACATGACGGTTGTGACGGAACCTCTGCACCGAACCGGCTCCATCTGAACGACGTTAAACGGTCAGTTCAACTCCGCTTCAGAAACTCCCTCAGCTTTCTTTCATTTAATCATTTGTCATGGGAATTTTAATTTCTATTCATAGTGTTTATTATAATTTTCTTGGACTTTTACTATTTTATTGTGTCTTGAAAGTAAATTTGCATTCTTACTTCCATGGTAGAACAACGCAGCGAGATCCTTTCATTCAATGTTCAGTCATGGCCATCCTTCTCTTGTGTGAATGTTTAACTTTCCAGTTTCTGAAATGTTCTTTTAAATTTTCTCCAATAATACAAATCTTTATCTTAACCCAGTGTTTCATAGCTTTTTAAAAAGTGCAGCCTTGCTTTTCCCCAGGATTCACTGCTGTCCAGTTTTCCATTCTCCCTTTGGCCTGCTGTAGTCAGGAAACAAGTGGCAGGAAACAAGAGGCGTGTTTTGTGTGTCCTGCTTCAAACTCTGAGCTAACGCTGCACACTTACATACTTGCTGTCTTCTGATTTGCATGCTCCTTGCGCTGATGGCTGGCTGACTTTGGTCCAACTTGAAGCCTATCACCTCTCTGTTTGGATTAGGGTCAAATACTAAGAGGATTTCAGGCTGCAGAGTCAAAGTTTTTCTGGGTGAAGGTTTGATGAGGAGTTTGGACGTATTCTCCACAATTTGAGTTAAAGTAACATTGAAAAAGCTGTTGTCGTAAACTGAAAGTCAGACAGTTTATGTCCTAAGGCATATTGCTAGCAGGAGGCTGCTTAGGGCCTCCACTCCACCAGGGGGACCCCAAGAGCACCAAGCCAGAGTTATGGCTCTCTAACTATATACAAATTAAAAGTTATTTCACATGAAAAAAATAAGTATATGTATTTACTGTAAACTTAGTGTTTATCCAGTGATGTTACATTCAAATAGTTAAAATAAAATGGCACATTTAAATACCAATCTGCATTTCAAAATCCAATTCTTTTCTTTTACTTTGCTCCTCCTGTAAGGTTAAAATCAACAGCCATGATAACACTGGAATGATGTAAGCTAATTCCAAGTTATGCTAATGTTAGCAGGTATGTTACACCTTTAAAGTAGCTGTGGGATGATGAAGCACTTTGAGTCGAGTTGTTGGTGAAGGACTCCCGAATGAAAATCTGCTTAGGGCCCTGAAAAGTCTTGGGCCGGCCCTGACTGTAAAGAAACTCAGATCAAGGTTATGAACTTTAGCATAATTCTGTAGTTATCATCCCTCTAACAAAAGCAGAGACTCCATTCCTCTCCCCCCACAGCCTTGATCTACCACTTCAAGGCTGATGGTAAAAGACTGAGAGGATAAACGGCTCTGCTGTGGTTTTTAATTCAACTGCTTTCAGCATTCGGTTCTAATTATGTACTCATATATATAAACAAGAGCTCCATGTGGGTTTTTGTCAAGTTTGGTTTCTGATTTGGGTTGGATTTCTTGCAGTTTTTATGGCTGGCTTCCTGTCCTGTTTTATCGATGTCACATTTTGTGCCACTATCAGTGTTTATAAGCTGCCATAAAGAGTTTTCAGTTCTTTATTGTTCTTCATTTGGGTTCGGTGGCTGATTCTGAAATATCTTCCCTCAATGCAAAAACACTTTTGTCTAATTTCTACTTCAAACATCTTAGTTTTCTCTTATTTCAAATGAACTAACTTTCAAGAAACGTTTTGGCAAGATAGGAGCATCAATAATATTGATGAAAATGCTCTAGCTGCACTGGCAGATAATACATTTTCCCATGTTACAGTTAAATTATCTACCAGTGTAACTAGTACATTTTCATCTATATTAAGGAATTATGTACTTAAAATAAGCTCCTGTATCTTGTCAAAGATTACTTATGAGTTTGTTTTGTTTCATGTGTGTAAGATATTTGACCTGGAAAGTAGATAAAAATATTTGGTAAGATTTTGTGTTTTTACAGTGCTCTGCTTGTCTGCTAGTCTACTTTGGACAGAAATGCAGTGAATCCTTCTAAAACGTTTCTAAATGCCTATTTTATTAGTTTACGCACCAAATTTATATTACTGTACATTAATATGCACAGTGGGAAGCTTCTACAGAAGATAATATCTACAGTCGTTCTTATTTCTTCACTTCGGTTGACAGCCAATCAGAACCCAAGGAAAATAAATGGAGCTCTCTGATTGGCTGCTTTGCAAACGGCAGGAAGTAGCATCCCATGTAGCATTGCAGCTAGCTGTTTCAATTTCTGAATTTGTAGTTTTTTAAGTATTCTAGAATAATTTGGAGTCTCGTTCCAGGGAAAAACTTACAAACACTGTTTTTATGGTAAAAAGTCATTTTAAAAAGAAAATGTGCCTGAATTTTTCTCTGTCTTTTCCCAACTACTAAACTTTTTCACTGTTCCAAAATGAACAGATTCACCTGTTTAGAAATATTTCAACATAAATGATCAGTCATGGTTTGGAGAATCACCCAAATCTGACTAATTGTTTATTATACTGGCTGCAGTTGGAATAAATGTTGTTTTTTTTGTAGAGATGAATCAATAAATTCACCAGAAAATCCAAATTTCCTTTAATCACCTTTGATTGTTGAGCAGTAAGTGAGTAAGTTTTTTTATCTTCCTTATTCAATAAATTCTTCCAAATTTAGAAGTAAACTAACCCTAACCCATGAAACAAGAACTTGAACTATTTTAGTTTAATAAAGGTCAGGAGCAGCCTAACAGAGCAGAGCAGCACTCACTTTAAAGCAGAAAAAGCACAAATCCATCTGTAGTCCTTTTTAAAAATATATATAAAATCAGAATTTGGTAGGTGCATCTCTACTTTTCAGTTTTTATCAGTTTATAACGCACATTATTGCTGCAATCTTCAGCATAAAGACCTTATATCATACTGCGAGTTGCATAAGCTACATAATTTATCATGCTGCAGGTATCTCATATCGACTCCTCACTCATGTTAACTAAAGGAAGTTATGTTCTATAACATTACATTAGAGACCTTAGATTTACTTTGTTTAGGCAAGGCAAGGCAAGGCAACTTTATTTATATAGCACCTTTCAGCCAAGGACAATTCAAAGTGCTTGTACAAAACAAGTTAAAAACAACAAGAAGATAATAAAAAGAAAGTAAATTAAAGCCCAAGCAGATTAAAAATGTACAAAATAAAATATTAGACCTCCCACTGCTCATTGTTATGCAGCCTCAACTCAAACGTTGTAACCAAATGTAGAGAAACAGTTTGTGTGAAAACAGCAGTAAAGTCTGACAGGTTTTATCTGAAGAACTTGATCAGGAGTTTTACCACCAATCTCTTTGAATGTCCAACCCCTGGAGATGAATATCAGCTGTTGTTGGGTTATAACATCTATTACAAATGTTTGTAGCTGTTAACGTCCAATCAGATCGTTTTTTAAGCAGAAATTAACCTGTAGTGGAGCAAGAGAAGCAGAAACTTTGGGATCCAAAGGTTCCTCTTGGAAATCTTGTTTGTAAAATTAAAAAGAAAATTAAATATAAAAAAGTTAATAATTGTGTTTCTAATCTACTGCATCCAACAGGCTACGCTGTTAGCATACAAAGCATCACTTGGAATATAAGTGCCAACAAATATCACCTTTTAAACACATCACTGCATGTGCTACATTTACCCTCTATGAAGACAACAGCAGTGTCCACAGTGGACTGTGTTCCTACATGTCAACATGATATCCTTTGTGCTAACATCAGCATATTTAAGAAACATTAGCATGTTATCTAATTTGATATAAAATCAGCTAACAAGTTATATCAATGTTTGGTAACATTGACATAATTATCTAACATTATAAAGAGAAAACGTTTGCCAACATGCTAGTGATGACCAGGAGCGTTTTAGCTAACATTAGTGTTTTAGTTCATATTTGTTTGTGTGTTTTTGCATGCTGAATGGAATCAACATGCTAGTGGTGTCCTTTATGCTAACATTAGCATATTTAAGAAACATTATCATGTGACCTAATTTGATAAAAATAAAAATAAAAATCTAAATTTTTACATCAGTGTTGGGTAATATTGCCATAATTAGCTAAAATAATAAATAAAAAATGTTTGTCGACATGCTAGTGATTTTAGCATTTTAGCTAACGTTGGCTTGTTACTTAATTTTTAGGGTTAGTTTTTGCAGTTAGTTTGTTTTAGCATACTGAATGGAGTATATTGCAGACTTCAGGCTGTATGTCAACATGCTATCATTTATGCTAATATTAGCATTTTTAGGAAGCATTAGCATTCTAGCTCATTTTAATTAAAAGAAAAGCTAAACCTAACACACTGAATGGAGTGAGTAAATGTTAGTTGGCATGCTAGCGAAAGACAGAAAGGCAACATGCGCCATGAAGCCCAGATTCAAAATATGAGAAGCAGCTCAGTTAGAGGAGAGAGAGATGTTACTCTGATCACCCTCGCAATAAATCAGCTTTAAACAGAACAAACAGTAACTTTAATAGTTTTAAAGCTGTAACTATTTAAATCCGGTTAACTATTCCTGATAATCTTCGTTTGGGATGTTCGTGTGGGGTCACCTGAGGTCATGCTACCCCCTGGAGTGACTACAGGAACCCTGCAGGGCGTATTCCCAGACACATTGGACTGGGAAATCCTCTCTTATAAGATCAGAAGGGGAATAACAGGTTAGTGGAAAGCAGAGCAGACAGCAGCAGCTGGTCCAGTCCCAATCAACTAATGCAAAGGACTGGGAAATGTCACTGCTGACGTCACTGAGAGTTCTAGTAGTTACTCTGATGCGGTCGTTCCGTTTCACTTAACAGATTGCAGTCAGATGATAAAGAAGGTCCTGGGTTCGATTCCCGGCCCGGGGTCTTTCTGCATGAAGTTTGCATGTTCTCCCTGTGCATGGTGGGTTCTCTCCGGGTTCTCCGGCTTCCTCCCACAGTCCAAAAACATGACTGTCAGGTTAATTGGTCTCTCTAAATTCTCCCTAGTAGTGTGTGTGTGTGTGTGTGTGAATGGTTGTGTGTCTCTGTGTTGCCCTGCGACAGACTGGCGACCTGTCCAGGGTGACCCCGTGACCCCGCCTCTCACCTGGAACATAGCTGGAGAGGAACCAGCTCCTCCCGACCCCATTAGGGACGAAGGTGTTAGAAAATGGATGGATGGATGGATGATGGATGGATGGATGGATGGATGGATGGATGGATGGATGGATGGATGATGGATGGATGGATGGATGATGGATGGATAGATGATGGACGGATGGATGGATGGATGGATGATGGATGATGGATGGATGGATGGATGATGGATGGATGGATGGATGGATGGATGGATGGATGGATGGATGGATGGATGGATGGATGGATGGATGGATGGATGGATGATGGATGGATGGATGGATGGATGGATGGATGGATGGATGATGGATGGATGGATGGATGGATGGATGGATGGATGGATGGATGATGGATGGATGGATGGATGGATGGATGGATGGATGGATGGATGATGGATGGATGGATGGATGGATGGATGGATGGATGGATGGATGGATGGATGGATGGATGGATGATGGATGGATGGATGGATGGATGGATGGATGGATGGATGGATGGATGGATGGATGGATGGATGGATGGATGATGGATGGATGGATGGATGGATGGATGGATGGATGGATGATGGATGGATGGATGGATGATGGATGGATGGATGGATGGATGGATGATGGATGGATGGATGGATGGATGGATGGATGGATGGATGGATGATGGATGGATGGATGGATGGATGGATGGATGGATGGATGGATGGATGGATGGATGGATGGATGGATGGATGGATGGATGGATGGATGGATGGATGGATGGATGGATGGATGGATGGATGGATGGATGATGGATGGATGGATGGATGGATGGATGGATGGATGGATGATGGATGGATGGATGGATGGATGGATGGATGATGGATGGATGATGGATGGATGGATGGATGGATGATGGATGGATGGATGGAAAGCTGATAACAATCTGTTTATTATTAGATAAGAAATTTGGTGAGTGCCACTATTAACTGCACTGTAAAAACACAAAATCTTATTAAGTATTTTTGGTCTAATTTCTAGTGCAAATATCTTAGAATACTTGAAATAAGACAAAACTAGAAATAGGAGCTTATTTTAGCTGAATAATTTCTTAATATTGATGAAGTTTTCTACTTCCACCAGCAGATCATTTTATTTATAACATATGAAAAATATTTTATTATAAGTAAAATGATCTGCCAATGGAAATAGTACATTTTTACCAATATTAAGAAGTTATTGACTTAAAACAAACTCCCATCAATATCTTGCTGTAAAGTTTGTTTTTCTTATTTCAAGTGTTTTTAGATATTTGCTCTTGCAATCAGACCAAAGGTATTTGGTAAGAGTTTGCTTCTTGTAGCTCTGATAACAGACTGAAGAGCTCTTTGTGCATTTGGAAGTTAGTTAATTTTAGAAGCTGAGAATAAGGTTTGGTTTTATGAACTGACATAAAAAATGCAAATCTGTATGTCTAACTTTGCATATTTCTACAAAAGCAGGTTCTTCTTCTATTTGTTACCCACCTTCCTGTTCCGGTCGCTCTCTCCCCAGCGGTGCGGCTCGGCTGAGCGGAGGAAAGCCATGGAGGATGGGAAGCCAGTGTGGGCGCCCCACCCCACCGACGGGTTCCAGCTGGGCATGATCGTTGACATTGGAGCCGACGCGCTCACTATAGAACCGCTGAACCAGAGGGGCAAGGTGGGTCATCGCAAAGTTTTGCTCCAAACATGATGATGATGTGCATCGGTTTGATGTTTGTGCTTCGGTCTCAAAAGTGTCGCCACTCCGCTGTCAATACAAGGTTCTCAAGGAGGCGTTTCAAGGTTTTGGAAAGTCTGTATAAAGTGCTTGATGTCAAACTGGACAATTTTCTAATAAAGTGCAATCTAACATTTGATTAAAAACTGTTGAAACAAGATATTTTCATACAATCTGAACTTACATCAAACTAAACGTTTCTTGTTTTAGGTCAGTTAGAATCACCAAAATTATTTCAATTTCCTAAATGCCAGAAAACTTAGAGAGAACATGTTTTAGACATTTTTATATTGTAACGTTTTTGTACTGGCCTTTAATTTAACTGTACGTACTTTACATAGATTGTTTCAATGTAATGAATATTTTTTATTCCTAATCCTTCAGTGACTTATAGAAAATATGAAATTTTGCCATTGTTTTGTTTACCTTGTCTGTGCTATAAAAGGTATAATACTATTACAATACTACAAGAAATTACATCATATAGTAATTTAAACTGGAAACTGCGGTGCTGGAAAAGTTTTAAAATTTACCTTGAAAATCGTGAAAATATTTTCATCAGGGAAAATATTTCCCCCAAAAATAAATTCAGTGAATAAATATTTCTGTAACTTTCCTTCAGCCAGTCTCCAGTGTGATTTCAGGCTGCAAGGCGTCAGCACAACAATGTGCATAATGGGAGAAACACGAGAGACCACAAGTACAGAAACATAAATAAGTAAAGAGCAGCAGCAGGTGTGTAGCGTTGCCTAGAGAGAGAGAAGAAAGAGAGAGAGAGAGAAAAGAGAGAGAGAGAAAAGAGAGAGAGAGGAAAGAGGGAGAGAGGAAAGAGAGAGAGGAAAGAGAGAGAGGAAAGAGAGAGAGAGGAAAGAGAGAGCAGCTCATTAGGAGGTGAAGGCCACCTGTTGCACCTGAGTCACCTCCGGTCCACAACCTGCAGCAGCTGCTAGATGCCTCTTATTCTTTAAATAATTTGATAAATCTTTTTAAATTCTGTCTTAATGTTTTGCTAGGAGCTCTTACTTAATCTGCAGGATGTAGTTTATACAGGAAAACAACAAATTCAGTGTCTTTTCCTAAAATAAGAGGGAGGTATGCTGCAGCTTTTCTACAAACACACCAGGCAGTTTTATGCTAAGTCAGTTGAGCGATCATACAACACAGAAAATAAAAAAGATGAGACAAAATCATTTTTAGTCTCCTGTAGGATGGCAAAAAACTGCAGTTCAACAATAAAAACAGCACATCCAGAAAGTTCAATAGCTATAAATAAATATGTAAAAGCAAAAAATAAAAAAATGGATTATGTTTGAATCATCTTAGTGAGATTTGACACATTAAATGGCTGCATTTTGTGATTTCAATGCAACAAATGCAGAAATGTCTCAATAATTTAGAATATTCTCAAAAAAACATTTCTTTCTATTTTCTACCAGATATTAATTTGGTTATTTACTTTTTAACTTTACCATACACAAGTAAAAAAAAAAAAAACACCCAATGGTGAAAAAAAACAAGACAAAAATGTTTAAATTTCTCTCAGTGGTAATAACTCAAAATGTTGACTTAAGAAATTGTAGGTAGAAATATAATAATCAGCAATTAAACAATTTCATTCCAGTGTTTTGTACCTGTGGCACATCTAAAAACTGACGGACAGCGGCCCTTGAGGACTGGAGTTTGACACCTGTGTCCTAAACAAAAGTCACAGTTTTCATGTTTGCAGTTATACATTTCAAGTATTTTGATGGTTTTTACTTTCAGCAAAGAAAAAAGCCCAAATTTTATTTATCAGAAAATTTGAATATTACATGTTCATTTTATATAAGTTTATTTATTTCTGTATAAATTATTAAATATAATTTCATTATTTTTTATCAGTAATATTAACTGATAAATAAATTCTAATGGAAACTCCTATGTTTTAGTTGTCCTACTTTTCCAAATGACTGAAAATGAAAATAAACTTCTATTTTTATTTTATTATGTTACATCAAACTGACAACAATCAGGAAGTAGAAACCATCTCTTCCTCACAGCTGGATTTACATATTTTACTCCAGATCATTTGTTTAATTAGTTCCAGGGACGCCGCCGCGGCATTTCTGACTCAGCTTTACTGCTTCCTGTCAACTTTTCCTGTGAAAATTATATGAAAATTATACATTTGCAAACCGTCTGCATGTGGAAATCAGCTCCTGAATTCTGAGCTGGAATGTTTTCAGGATAATTAATATTTGTTTGTGTGGCGAAAAAATCCCTTGAAGTTGAAAACATCTTTGTTTTAGAGCCGATCCCCTGGAACCTGCCGCCAGGCTCGTTAGCGGCTGTGTTTCTGCGTCACGTTTTATTGGTTAGCCGTTTTTCACGCAGTCGTTATCGTGGATGACCATGTCTGTGTTTGTGCCAACATCCTCCAGGAGGCTCACAAAGCTCCTCTTGTTTATGATCTCCGGCTCCCTGTGCTAATAAACCATGCAGCATTGTGCAGCCGGCCGGGTTTACGCTGCCAAGCGCTAATATAGAGACGTGGAGAACAGCCATTAAAAATAATGAAGAATATAATGGAGATTATGAAACCAAAATATATTGTAGGAGTAAAACTGATGTTTGTCTTGATTGATTTGTCACCATTAATAATAGAGCTGCTTTATTGGTTCCTATGAGTTCATCATCATCAGGGCTGAGCAAAGCCATTTTAGGGCCCTGAGCAAATTGTAATGTGGGCCCCCATTTTAAAAATGGACTCATTTTAAAATGATGCCTCGTCGTTCCCAGGTCACTACAGTAATATACCCAGGACACTCTGAATACCCCGAATAATTGTCACAATAAGCAATAAATCAATTAATCACACACTAAATCAAAATTCTCAGTTTTCTTTTGCTTGATTTATCTTTTTTTTTTTGTCTGGATGTCAACTGGATGACAAAAGTTTTTTATCTGGTTCTTTGGTCTCAACTGGCCATTTTTGTTTACAGAGACTTCAATAAAATAGATTTTATTTGTTAGTTTTGTTTATTTATTTTTAATAAGTAAAATGTCTTCACGCTCTAGCCTTAAATGTTCATTAGAAGTTAAAGTTTATTGATCTTTGAGAATGTGTTCTTGCAATATTATGTCATTACATCACTTGATAAAATGGTCTCAAAATAACAATATTATTGTTATTTCAATAACTTTAGGTTGGTTATTGTGACAGGCCACCTGAAATATGACACTATTATTCATTAATATTGATGAAAACGTTCTGGTTCCACTGGCAGAGAAAAACATTAAGTCATAATAATCTGCCAATAAAAAATGTGCCATATTATTTTAACCATTTAAACACTGAATTCAGAAGAGAAACCTGTTATAAATGTACCAACTGTAATAATAATGTGTAATAGGATTTATTTTGTATTATTCAATGTTATTCCAAAACAGAGATACTTTTATCATGCTAGCCTTTTGCTCTGGTGATGTCGAGTCCCTAAGCTGCTGCTGAACTTGCACATGCCTTGGGCCGGCCCACATCATCATCATCATCGGCTCCTCACTCAGTCCGCTCAGCGACTCAGTCAGGTGTTCAGATCCTGTTGCTCTCCCTCCAAATAATTCATCACGCTGCCATGTCTCCCCTTGTTTCTCTCACAGCCGACTTGTTCCATTGACTTTATTTCCATTGACTCAGAGACAAAGCAGCAGAGCAGCAGTAACTAACACATCCATGCAGCTTTACAGCCGTCTTTAAGCGTCATCAATCACCTTTATGTCTTAACAAACACATCTTGCTGCTTTTATGCCCCAATAAAAATGTTTTCTCTGCAAAAATGTAAAATCTTACCAAGTATTTTGGTCCATTTTCTGCAAATATCTTACTACACTTAAAATAAGACAAAACTAGCTTACAAGTAAATTTTAGCAAAATATAGCAGCTTGTTTTAAGTTATAATTTATTAATATTAATAAAAAATATCTAATAACATGGAAAAAATATTTTAAATGAAACAATCTGCCAGTGGAATTAGTACTTTTCTTCATGACTATTCAAAAATGACCGATTTAAACTCGTCTATCTTGCTGAAAAGTTACTTGTAAGTTAGTTTTGACATATTTACACCAGAGCTTTCACCATAAATACTTACTAATATTTTGTGTTTTTGCAGATTAGCCTCTAATAAATGGTAAATATGTTTGAGCCAAACACAGCTTGTGTTTTCGTTGCTGTAAATGTTGATGTGGTTCATGTTTCAGACGTTTCTGGCTCCGATGAACCACGTCTTCCCAGCAGAGGATGATGTCAACAAACACGTGGATGACAACTGTACGTTTCCAGTTTTTAAAACTTTCATGTTCTTCTACAATTTGACTTGAATTGTTCTGTTTCCTGTGTTCAGGTTCCCTCATGTACCTAAATGAAGCCACTCTTCTCAACAATGTCAGACTTCGGTACAATAAGGACCACATCTACGTATGTTTTTACTTCTGTCTATAATTTACAGCCTTGAAAATATTATGTTTTACTGTAACGATTAATAGATCAGAATTCTGTGGCAAATTTCTCAAAGTTTTGATCCACTGCTGCTGATTTCTCTGTAATAATTACAATATAAGAGTATATATATATATATATATATATATATATATATATATATATATATATATATATATATATATATATATATATATGATATATATATATATATATATAGTGTATATATATATATATACACCGTATATATATATGAATGAATCAAACATGTGGCATTAATTTCTCTTTACATACACTTAGGCTGTTATTATTGTACGAAATGTTAGTATTAATTTGGATTAAGTAGCAGGTTGCAGAGCAGAGAGATGGGATCTCCAACCTCGACTCCCTTGGGAAGAACTTCCAGGTGGTACCGGGGCAGGTCAGACCCGGGTCAGAGCGGGAAACCCTGCCTTTACTGACTCACTTAGGAAATTAGAAACAGCTGCTAGATGAAAAATTCAAGACATGAAAAACGGTAGAAGGCGTGTCTTGCTCGCTTTCAGTCCTCTTTCTTTCACCTCTGTTATTGTTTTTTGTTGAGGAATATAAATTATGCATCTGCAGTGGCTCTGACCATGCATGTGCTTCTCCTGCAGACGTATGTGGCGAATATCCTGATAGCCGTTAATCCTTACTATGACGTACCGAAACTGTACGGGCCTGACGCCATCAAGTCGTACCAAGGAAAGTCGCTGGGAACTCTGCCACCCCACGTCTACGCTATAGGTGAGAACTCGCCTGTCAGACTGAACCCTGGCAGGTTCATGTTTGCAAAAACGCCGTGCAAACTTTGAGCTTCCTGCTCAACGAGGATGACCCTGAACATCCAGGTAGCAGAAACAGGCAGGAAGGAGGACTGATGCGTTTGGAAAGTCTTCACCCGCCGATGTTTGGTTTCTATAAACTTGTTCTGCACTATAGTTTCATTAGTGAAATGATGCATTATTTTATTTCATACGTTTGCATGGATGACAAATGACATGATGAATGTTCCATGTTTGTTTGATGTAGCGGATAAAGCCTACAGGGACATGAAGGTTTTAAAGATGAGTCAATCCATCATCGTTTCTGGAGAATCTGGAGCTGGAAAAACTGAAAACACCAAGTTTGTTCTCAGGTATTTCCTCTTTCTTTCTTTCCTCTTGTTTTTATTTGAGGTTATTTTTAAAACAGTTTTCCAGTTCTTCATAAAACCATTCATGACCTACAGAACATTTTTAGTGTATAAATGCTTTAATGCATTTTATTTAAAGTAGTGCACTGGAAAATAGTTGGTTTTCAAACATTTGAACAAATACACATCTGAAGATTTAACTGCATTTGACAATCTCCTAAGTAGATAAAACACACTTCTACTTTTTGAAAGTTTTTTATCTGACAAATATTTTGGTGTTCAGTTTAACAATAAATCATTTTTAAAAAGGAGAAATTCTTAGTTTAACTCACAATGTTTGAGTTTATTTTTAGAAAAACTCATTTGAAACCATTTAATGTTCAGGAAATCTGCTAGATTTTCATTACAGTAAAGGTCAGAGAACAAAATGTAGATTTTAAATCTAGATTCTTATCACCTGAGAGCTGAAGTTCTTCCTCAGACTGTAAACCAGAAAACCAAACAGGAACAAATTTACTGTCATAAATCACAATTAGAAAATCTGATCTACAGCTTTTTAGTAATCAAAATAATCCTGAGGATGGGAAAAGAAATCCAACATTAAAACATAAAACTACTTAATAAACATAATAAATAACATCATCGTGTTTAACTTCATTGTTGATTGGGCAGCTGAATACCCAGCATGCATTGCTGCTTTGCAAAACCACCATCTGTGTTTATTTTTCTGCTCTGTGCTCATCCTGCAGGTACCTGACAACAACATATGGCAGCGGTCAAGATATTGATGAAAGGATTGTGGAAGGTAATCCATGACCACGTTCTGCTGGGTTCTGTGTGTTTTTGGGGAAAATTCTCACTGTGATTTTTATACTTTATGCTCCAGCAAATCCCCTGCTGGAGGCATTCGGAAACGCAAAAACTGTCCGTAACAACAACAGCAGTCGGTTTGGGAAGTTTGTAGAAATTCACTTCGATGACAAAGTAAGTGATTCTGACGTAAAGCACACAAAATCAACTGTTGGTTTAATATGTAGTTTAAATATCTTAGTACATTTAAAATAGAACAAAACTAACTAACAAGGAACTGGTATCAGAGGTTGTTTTAAGACAATAAATCTTTAATTTTGATGAAATACTTGTAGTGAAACAAGATATTTATTCCATATTATAAGTTAAAAATGTCCACTTGTAGATCATTTCACTTATAAGTACTAATTTTTCATCAATAGAATGAATTATTTACTTAAAACAAAAGTTTTAAGTAAAGTTTTTTTGTCTTATTTCATGTTTACTGGGATATTTGCTGCAGAAACTAAACCAAAAATATGAGATTTTTGGTGAGATTTATTATTTTTGCAGTGTAATTCTTCATTGACACACCTGCTGTAAAACTTGTCTTGTGCGTCACCAGAACTCTGTTGTGGGTGGATTCGTCTCCCATTACTTGTTGGAGAAATCCAGGATCTGTATGCAAAGCAACGAGGAGAGGAACTACCACATCTTCTACCGGCTGTGTGCCGGGGCGTCTGAGGACCTGAAGAAGACGTTACACCTCGACTCGCCCGACAACTTCAGGGTCCGTGTGCAACAACAAGTCTTCCTGTCCTACAAGTTTTCATGTTTGGTCTTTTTAAAACCACAGATGAGCAGATTTTATCACTGCCACTATTTTGGGATCCGTTTCTACGAACTTTATGCTTCAAAAGTTTTTTGTTTTTGTCCAATCTACTTTGGAAAATAGATTTTAAATATGCTATTTATTTGGGATTTACATATTTAACCGTTTTTCATCATGGGCGTGGAATCCGAGTTAATTTTCTAAACTTAGGTTCCACATTTATGCAAATCCAAAATTAAAACACAAAGTTACTCTTATGATTGCTTTAATACTTAGTTTGGTTTGAGAGTTGGTGCAGCTGTTTGCAATAAGGACACAGACTTCGCCGCACTGACAGCTGAGAAGGAACGGAGCTGGACGCCCAATCAGCTGGTTAAAGTAACATTCAGTGGGATTGTGGGAAATGAAGTCATGTGAGTCGCACAGCTCACAACCTACGCCTGAGTATATGGGAGTTTTAAGGGAATCTGAATAAAAATGCACACCGCACGTTTCAGATTATTTCTATGAAAACTATGCAACTCATCCAGAAACTTATAGCAGACTAATTTTATAGCCAACCAGTATTCTGTCGATTCTAATTTCATGACTGATGATTTTCAGTTCAGCTACTTAAAATATAAAAAGTGATTCTTTATTTTTGTTCTGCGACCAGAACAAAACCCGCCTCAGGCTGTTCCTGTAGATGTTTACCAGAATCAAATCCCCAAGGCAGAAGCCTCTTCGTCAGGCCGTTTCCTTCTAGTTATTCAGGATAATATTGCAGTAAATTAATCAGGATTTCTCTCCAACAATGAGTTTAATATTTCCTAATCTTGACATTATTGAACAGTTTTTTCCTGGATTGTTTTTGCAGTACCTGAACCGAGGATGCACCAGATACTTCGCCAGTCAGGACTCTGATAAACAAATCTTACAGAGCCGTAAGAGTGCTGAGGTAACGTTCCTCCTGTGTCCCTCTGCTGTTCAGCTTTTGGTTTTTCTAGACCATAAATTACTAGCAGAGAAATGAAATATTCTAGTTTCAGCAGTAGCAAGGATTCTTTAAAGTGCAAACTTACTTTTTAAGACAAATGATTATGCAGTCTTGAGTAGCAAAACTTTTTAATTAATGTTATAAAATGATAGGAAAACTTATTTTCCTCTCCAAGGGACAAATTATAAAAAATTTTCTGTAAAAACTGCAGAGTTTTGGTGAAAGTAGTTGCGTTACACACAGCATGATGCATTTTAAGGGTTTAATTTTGTTTATTTAATGTAACAAATGTAGCTAACAGCTAATGGAAAACCCACAAATATGAAAATTACATCCAACCAATTTAAAAAGAGGCTTTAATGCACAAACACTGCTGACTTATTTTTATTATTATTATTATTTATAAGTAACTTCAGCCAAACAGAAGATCTTGTTTTAAGTCAATAATTCCTTGATATTAATGAAAAGGTTCTGGTTCCACAGCAGATTATTTTATTTATAACATGGGAAAAATGTAAGAGAAATAACTTGCACGCCGTCGTTTTGCCTATTTCCTGTCTGCATACTTCAAAATAAAATTAAAAAATATATAATTTCCTATTGGTCTGATGTAATATTAAAATATTCTGATTTTTATTAACTTTATGCCAGAATAACCAGAATCAACACTTGAAATAATTAAATAAAGTAACTTTTCAGTGAGATCCTAACAGATTGTTTTTTAAACCTAAAAGATGATATTTGTAATAATAAAAACTGTTTCATCTGAAATCAATCTTGTTAATCATATTGTTTGCTTATAATGTCTATAATCAGTAATTTAATGATGAACCTCCTGTGAGCTGTGATGTAAGTAAAACTGATTTATTTGCTCCTGATGATGTCATTTCCTCTCTGTCCCGTCGCTCAGAATAAACAGGAAAATAAGGTGATTTGTTTTTTTCCTCCTGTTGCCGTCAGAGTTTTCCATGCTCTCACTTTTCGTGAAAACAGACAACGGGTGCATGAAGTTTTTTTCTTTTTGCATTTGCATGCCAGCTTGGATGTGGGTTTGGTGTTGCTTAATTATTCAGCTGTCTTCAGACCTTGAAGGCGCGGCTGCAGAACTCCAGGCAAATTTTACATGCAGCCATGTCACCCTCTTAGAAAAAAATTAACATTTTTCCTCCTTTTTTAAATATGGAAGAACAATTCATGTTCAGTGTTCACTTTACCAGATTTATTGTGATGTAGAATTATCCTTACATATTCATAGATCAGTATTTTATATTTTGTTGTTTTTGTTGTTCCAAAAATAAAGTAGAAAACACCTGAAGAGATAAACCTGTTGCTCCATAAGGTTTGCTGAGTTCTGCTGGTGGAGGCATTTCTTTGATTTTCATATTTCAAACCTGTTTTGCAGCTTCACAGTGTGAAGTTTGAGTAGGGATGCACGATATATCGCCACTAACATCGGTATGGGCCGATATTAGTTTTAACATATCGGTATTGGTTCAATATAAGTAAATAAATTGGCCAAAATAAACAATCTCTCCATCCTGTTATTTCTGGAGGTTTGTCAAGTGACGGTAACAGCAGCTGCATTTCCATTATAAATGTGCACAAAACTTTGTTGATGGTACACTAATGTTAAAAAAATACAGTTTCACATTTGGAGTGTTTCCATTAAATAACAAACTCAGTTAAAATCACAAGTGAATGTGTTTGTTCAGGCGATAAATCATAAATGAACAATAAACATCCTCCTCCATCTACAGCCTGTTGTTTTGCTACCAGCTGCATCAACCTGTTGAACACAACAGCTGTATTTATATCGGTCCAGGTTTTCATATCCGTGCATCCCTGTGTCTGAGTGTTTGACTTGATCTGAGCTGAATTTTTTAACTTGACTTTTTGTTTACTTCCTGACTCCTCCATGTTTCTTGCAGCATGTGAAGCTGGGCGCTCTCCGCGACCCCCTGCTGGACGACCTGGGCGACTTCAACAGGATGTGCGTGGCCATGAAGAAGATCGGCCTGAACGACACGGAGAAGCTGGACCTCTTCAGGGTCGTCGCTGGCGTTCTGCATCTGGGAAACATCGACTTTGAAGAAACTGGGAGCTCCTCAGGTGAGAAATGAGCAATAATCAGGAATATTTTATTATTTAGTCTCTAAAAAACTAAAACCCTGGATTGGATAATCAGTTCATTCCACAGCTTTATGAGCATCATTCATTTCCACCTTTTATTTTTTGATGAACATGAAGCGGTTTATTTTGATTTATACCAACGTTTTCCAAAATTTCTTCTTCTATCATATTTGGAGCATCCATTTTAAAGTCCTGCCATAGATTTTGCAGTTAGATTGGGTTCTGGTTTCATCTAAACCGTTGTGTTGTAGCTCTACGTTCTGTGCTGGAAGATTAACCTTCACCCCAGTGTCACGTCTTGGTCAGCCTCTAACAGGATCGTCCAGGATTGTCCTGGATTTACCTTCGTTTATCTCTCCATCAACTCTGACCAGATTCTCCTCCACTGCTGAAGAGAAGCATCTTCACGCCATAATGCTGCCACCACCATGTTTCATCCTAGCGATGTTTGCTGCGGTCTGCATTAGCTTTCTTCTTCCCATTCTCCCATGAAGTGCATGACTTAGATTCTCACATCTCGGAGTCGAATCTCTGCAGCTCCTCCAGAGGTGGTATCAAAAAATGATTTAAATCCAAATGTTTGGAAAAGAAAAAGTCTTTGTAAAAAAAGAAAAAAAACATTTGAAATTTATGTTTTTTCCCCACAATTCTACACTATTTTCTGTTCTAGCTCCTAAAATCCCAATATAAAAAATCCCAATTTGATCTCGCCTGAATCCTTCCTCTGGGATCCGCGTCACAACCGATTAATAAATACTTCCTCTTCCTCTCAAAGCGGGCAAGTCTGGTGTTTTATTTTGGATATTTAAAATATCTTTCTGTTCTGGAGTTACGTGGTCTTTAAAAAATTTTACTTTATGGTGAACTTGCATTATTATTCTATTATCGATATATTACATGAAAAGTAATATGTTGTCTATCACAATAATTTATTGTCCAGTAAAATTTGATATTGTGACAATCCTAATCGTTCAAGACGTTGTGAATATGTTGCATCTTGTCCTGGTTTTGTTTCAACTCAGTAGATAAAAGTTGTCTTTTTAAAAATCTAAATGGTATTTTCATACATTTTTGTAACAGAAAAGTAAATTGTAGATCAGGGAGTCCAAAGTGGGTCCTGGAGGTCCGATTGCATCCTGCAGGTTTTAGTCTCTCCCTGGTTTAACACACCTGGATCCAATGACGGCTGTTAGAGGCCCAAGAAGAACATGGACCTGCTGGAAGGTTGTTGGTACCAGCAGGGACAGAACTAAAACATGCAGGATGCAATCGGACCTCCAGGACCGACCTGTTGTAGACCGTCAGTACACCTGCAACTTAGTCTGAGAAGGTCATAAAAATGGAGATGCTGCTGTTGATCCCTTTACTTTTACTGTTTGTTTTAGTTGTCCGTTGTGAAAGTCGTGTCTCAGTTTCGAGGCTCCAGTAAAAACCAAACACTATAAAAAATTCTCGGTTACGAGGTTTTGTTGTTTGTTTATTTACTTTATTGCTTTTGCTTCCAGGTGGTTGCACCATTAAGAAACAGTCGGACCAGACGTTGAAGTTCTGCGCAGAGCTGCTGGGTCTGGACCAGGACGACCTGCGGGTCAGCCTCACAACTAGGATTATGCTCACGACAGCAGGGGGCGCCAAAGGCACAGTTATCAAGTAAGAAAACCCATCCTGCCTCAGTGAAAAGGATCAACTTTGAGGGGATTTCAGTGAAATAATAAGAGTTAAGCTACAGGAGATGTTTCTCTGTTTCCTAATCTGTCTTTCTAAATGCCCTGTGAGTTAAACGAGCGTATGCAAATGAGGATATGATATTAACACTGCTCCTCTGTACTTTGGTGGTGATGCCATGTTTGGTAGATGAATATTTCAGAAGGGGCCAGCTGCTGGCCTGGCCTGGAAGTGTTTCCTCCACATCAATAATGCAGCTTGTGTCTGAGGAGGCAGGGGAGCGTGGCTGCGGTGCGCTGAAGCCCCGGCGTCTGGGGAGCAGGTGGAGCTTTGTTACCAAGCTGCAGATACATCCAGGCGTCCCCTGGGAGGGAAAGTCTTTTAACTCATCAGATGAAACATTGCAACTGATAAAATTGCCTGTCATTGAGAGTAATTGTTTGTTTGTAAGTGTAAAAACAAGAAAATCTGCTAACAGGCTGATTGTTTTAAATGGGCTTTTGTATCTGAAAGGCTTTCGGAGCCGAATAACAAAAGGAAGTCGAAGGAAAAGAGATAAAATGGCTATTTTAAATTAAAATTCAGCTTCTTCCCAGCTGGGACAGTTCAGTCAAACTCTATGACCTGCACTTTGTGAGATCAGGCAACCTCTGTGAATAATTCGAACACGAATGGTGAGAAAAGCGCCATTAGAGATTCAGGTAAGGTTCAAAGTTCAGGTTTCTTTTAAAACTAAACTCCTAGCTGGAATATTAAGCTCCAAGCAACTTGAAAGATGCCACTTTAGAAATGGGGCTGATTTGGGAAAGTGAAAACAGAGCGGCGCTGTCCCAGTTAGACTTTCTCTCACTGCCCCATTTTTGTGTCCCTGCAGGATTCCTCTAAAGGTGGAGCAGGCGAACAATGCCCGGGACGCGCTGGCCAAGGCCGTGTACAGCCGCCTCTTCGACCATGTGGTCAAACGTGTCAACCAGTGCTTCCCCTTCCAGGCGTCCTCCAACTTCATCGGCGTGTTGGACATCGCTGGCTTTGGTAATGACCGATTTTTACTTCTGAGTTTCAGAAGTAAAGATTTTATCTCAGAAACTTTCTTGTTTTTTCTAGAATTTTTCTGAGATTAATCTCAAAACGTCTGGCAGAAATGTAATCCCTTTTCTTTATCTTCAACATCCTTAATACATTGTTGTACTTTTTACCTGTAAGTTACCAAAATGTGCTTTTCCTTTCTCTTGTCTCTTGGTGATGTTGCCTGAGTGTGTGGTCTGATTTTTAATTTCGCTAATATGATGCGTAAACACACTCCTCACCAGGAGAAACTCATTTCCCCGTTCCTATAATTAATATCAGCTTTGCATTTATTTGTGGGGGTTTTAATTGAAATGTGTCTTCTGTTTTTTGATCCTCTCAGAATACTTTGAGCACAACAGCTTTGAACAGTTCTGCATCAATTACTGCAATGAGAAACTGCAGCAGTTCTTCAACGAACGCATTCTCAAAGAGGTGGGTGAGGAGCCAAACGCAAAAAAGGAAACATTGTTTGCATGCAGATGATTTTTCTCTCACTTTGCTTTCTTTTTCACTTTCTACGCCCACATTTCCTTTGAGCTTTCCCATTAAAGAGCTAATTTCAGCTGTTTCCTCTCCTGTAATGCCATTTAATTAGTGGCTGTCAATTCTGGTTCTGCTCAGTAGTTATTACATAAGAGTTTGAAGCTTGTTGGATTGTTTGAAAACCTGTAAGAGTTTCTTTCAGTGTTGGATTTGTGTGTTTTGGTGGCTACAGGAGCAGGAGCTCTACCAGAAGGAAGGGCTGGGGGTGAACGAGGTGCATTATGTGGACAACCAGGACTGCATTGGTGAGTTTCTGACTCCTTTTAAAGCCTCAAACTTTTAGGATGTTTGTATTTATTTACATGAAAACTTGGCATCATTATTACAGTTATAAATTCATCATCAGTTCTGTTTTGCTCTTAGTAAAATGCGCATCATTACACTGAAGTTGTTGCTCTAACGGTTAATTTGTTTTCTTGCATATTAATTTTGTAGTAGATTCAGTTTCATTGTTCAGTTGTGATTAATTATTTGCTTCACAGCAAGCGATCTCTTCTACAAATATGAAAAAAACATTATCATCTGTTTTTATGTTATTGATCAAATTATTTACATATAATTTAGGGCTGCAAATAACAATTGTTTTAGCTATTCTGTAATCTATTGATTATTTTAGACGATTTTCTGTTTAAATCTGTTTTACACAACATTGGAGATACATCAAAATATGCACATAAACAAAAAAATATTCAATTCCTTTCTTAAATAAGAAAATAAAAGACTTCCTCCCTCATATCCGGCGTTCACCTGAATCCGTCCTCTGGGATCGGCGTCACAGCCGATAAATAAATCCGTGACAGAAATGCAGACTTGCTGTTCCTCCCACAGCCTGTCTGTCTGTCTGTCTGTCTGGCTGAAGGGAGAAGGTGCGATAAGTTCCAGAGGGTTTTCCGGCCCTCCGGCGCCGTGAGAAGCTCAGATTACGCCTCTTGTTTTGGTTCCGTTTGTCCTCAAATCAATCCTGGAACTAATGAGTTGAAGTAGTCCACGTACCAAGGTGAATGAGTTTGATTTGTATTTCAAAGGTTGTGATTATTCAGGTGTGAGGCTAACTGACAGCAGTGAATAACATTTATGACTTGCAAATGACCGTTTGGGATGGCCATTAATTCAGTCATCAATCTTCTCCATTTATGCACAGGTGCTTGCTCATGCTAATTTTTCTAAGGTCCTTGGCTGTAACATTATTCTCTGAACAGAGTATTGGATGAATAATTCAAACATGAGTCTAAATGAGCATCCAGGAACATGTTCTATACTTTTTAAATAATCAAATTCAGAAATGATGAGCAGTGGAAGACTCAATGAATCCCAAAGTCAGAAAAACATTTTGTAATTTCTGTCTTTATAAATGATTGAAAAGTGAAAATGAAGCCACTGTTGCATCATTTACTATCTTGTTGTGTGTTAGGAAACAAACAGGATTTTTTTGCACCGAGTTTGTCTTTCTTTTTGTGTTCTTCCATTTTGAATAGTGCATGTTCTTTGGGATGAAGGGGGTGGAGTTAATGTCCTGCAGACCTGTCACAATAAACTATTAATTGCATAATAAATGAAAAGAAGCTCAATAATTTCCATTCTGATTAATTTTATTCTTTTGAAGGACAATTTTGATTGCAGACTTTCTAATTAAGGGTTAAGAAACAATATAAAAATAAAACACAATTTAAAGATGGAACCTAAAACTAAAGTATTGGTTTTGCAAGCTGGTATTGATCCGATATTGGTATTGATGTTATCGGTATTTTGGATGGAAGTATGTTAAATTACTTTGGACAGTATCCAGGTAGTTTTATTCTGATTAATGTCATTTATTTATTTGTTGAAACTGGTCTGACAGGTTTTTTCAGACCTAAAACTTTGATATCTCCCAAAGCAAATTATAATCCCTAATTAGCACAAGTTACTGGACGTTAGGTGTAAACATGAGCTGTAATTCTGTGGTGGATCTTTACATTTCTGTCCAGATCTTGTGGAGGCGAAGCTGGTGGGAATCCTGGACATTCTGGATGAGGAGAACCGGCTTCCTCAGCCCAGCGATCAGCACTTCACGTCGGCTGTTCAGACCAAACACAAGGATCACTTCAGACTGACGGTCAGACGTTTGGGCTCGTTTCTGGTCTTAATTATACATCACTGTATAATAAAACATTCAGTTTGATGGAAGATTTCAAGTGAATATAACTTAACTCTCATAGTTTGAACTCGACTTAAACAAGTGGCGGGAACTTTTGGATTACAAAATGCTTAATGAGTTAAACTATTTAAGTTGAGTCAATTAGAAAAAGTAAAGTATTTGATAAATTATTTAGGAAACGGTTAATGCTTTACGTTACAGACGTTTCTCCATTTCTGATAAAGCAAATCAGCAAATCAAAGAAATAATTTCAGCATTGAAAGATAACATATGCAATAAATGTAAATTATTGATCTCTTTTTAATTTATCATGTGATTAATTGATTATTACCAACAGCAACATTATATTTAATCTATAATCACTGAATAAACATTTTGTCATCAGAGCATATTTTTGTAAGGGCAGACCCAGTACCAGTACCACACCCAGACACACTCCCAGTACCAGTACCAGTACCAGTCCCAGACACACTCCCAGTACCAGTACCAGTACCACACCCAGACACACTCCCAGTACCAGTACCAGTACCAGTCCCAGACACACTCCCAGTACCAGACCCAGACCCAGTCCCACTCCCAGTCTTATAGGGTTAGGATTAGTTATGGGGTTAGGATTAGGTATAGGGTTAGGTATAGGATTAGGTATAGGGTGTGGTTTAGGGTTAGGTATAGGATTAGGTATAGGATTAGGTATAGGGTGTGGTTTAGGGTTAGGTATAGGATTAGGTATAGGATTAGGTATAGGGTGTGGTTTAGGATTAGGTATAGGGTGTGGTTTAGGGTTAGGGTTACATTTGTCCTCCACATCTTCTGCAGCTTTTCAGAGGCTCGTTTTTCCTCAATCTCCCAACAATTTCTGCCTCCGTTTCTTGTTTTAGTTTCATTGTTGATTCTGAAGAATGATAAATGTTTGGACCCTTTCACAGCACTTTAACTCGACAAGATGAAAGTGGCATTCAGAGCCGTATATTCAAGCACACTCATTGAATAAGTACAAGGAATCCTTGAACAGAGTTTGAAAGGGTGTGTGTATTCTTAAAGTGTAGCTCTCTGCTCATCTCAACACCAAGGACATAATAAGAGCTCTGGCAAAACTTGCTTCAATCCAGAGGATATTAGCCAAAATGTCTTTCCTTTCCTGCTCAGGTGCCCAGGAAGTCCAAGCTGGCAATCCACCGAAACCTTCGAGACGACGAAGGTTTTATGATCCGCCACTTTGCAGGAGCCGTCTGTTATGAAACGGTATTTATGGCGTGAATATTTTTTACCAAGAGTTGCTATTTATGGAAAAGTTTTCACACCCTTTGTTTTCTCACTTTAATGTATTTTATTGAAGTTTGCTCTGACAAAAGGTGAAGGAAAATAAGCTGAAAAGTGCGGCTGAAGGTCTGAGTATCTTTACTCGCTTTGCTCATTTTGAGATTTACATTTTCTGCCGTTATGTTTTTATAATTAAGACTTGCTGTAAATATTTAATCTGATTTAGAAACATTGCACTGTTTATCATTATAATAAATAATCCTGATTTATCGTTACAATAAATTATAATTAATGATGTTTAAAGTTGGTCTGTTTTTCAAGAGAAGTATCTGAGTTTGTGGGGCTAAAAGAGAATTATAAATATTTCTTAATGTCACTTTAAATGTAATTTATTTTCCCTCCAGGATGAATTAGTAGCTGTGAAATGAAACTTTAATTTCCGTATCGTCCACCAACTCATTTAATCTGTTGGTTCTCCAACCTTAGAGAGACGGAAATGTTTCCTCAAAATAGTTCTGACGACTACTGTGTTCAACTTTTGCAACAGATTCAAAATTGGACTTTGACTAGGCCATTCTGATGCATGTATTTGCTTTGATTTAAATAATTTCATTTTCATTGAACAAAAACTAAGTCAGATTTTAATAGAAAAAGGAATGTGTAAATCACAATAGATCCAAAACGTGTCATTTTGAGTTGGTGTGTTAGAGCAGTGATTATTTTGAGTTATTGAATATTTCCGTCACATAGAAACTTGTTGGTACGTGCAGAACGTCTCCCATTCTTCACTGGGTTTAACGCGCCATCAGTATGTGGCAAACGAAGCCTTCCACCACATAAATGAATGCCAATACGCTTGTGTTGACAGACGCGGTTCGTGGAGAAGAATAATGACGCCCTCCACATGTCCTTGGAGAGTTTAGTGTGTGAATCAAAAGACAAATTTGTTCGAGAGCTGTTTGAGAACTCCAGCACCTCCAAGGACTCCAAACAGAAGGCGGGAAAACTCAGCTTCATCAGCGTCGGCAACAAATTCAAGGTCAGTGGCGCAGGTCGCACCTTTCTGCACCAATCAGCAACTTGGAAAAACTCTGAGGTCAAAATTTTCTCAAATTAAAAAATGAACATTTTTTCAGATTAAAAAGTGAAACATCATTGTATCATGACTTCCTTCATTTTCACCGGCACAAAACAAATTAAAGCTGTCATATTCTAGTGAAAAAAGTAGAAAAGATTATTGTAGGTCTGAAAAAGCCTCAGGTTGTTCATTTTTTTACTTTTTGTTCTAAATGTTTTCTATTTTTGTGATCCAGAAGATGTTTTCAGTTTCATGAGAATTTTATCCAGGTTTAGTCTGATTTTGACTAAAAAGTTTGTGGCTTGACTTACTAAGATACAAAAACAAAGAAAAACAAATAAATGTTTTAACAATTTTTGCAAAAAAAATCTCCAAAAAACTTTCAACTATCCATTAGAGGAAAAAAAGTGTGAGCTGTTGATTTTGTGTAAATTTCTGCAACTGCAAAAAACTGAAGAGACTCAAATTATAGAAAAATGAACTTTTATTGTTTAGTTTTATATGTATGTTTTTACTTTTTGCCTCTTAATAAATCTTTTGATCTGATTTAAACATGAAGCATTTTATTTACAGATATCTTAAATCAGAATGTGAAATCCACCCATTTTCACTTTCTCTCTGTTTCTTGCTGCCTCTAATTTCTCTAAGTTTCTTTTCAGACTAGTAGAACGTCGAGTATCTCTGATCTTCTTTCCCTTCTCCTTCCTGTTTCTCAGTTTCTTGTCCTTAGTTCGGACGTCCCTCTTAGATTTCCTCCAGTCTCACCTCTTTCCTCTGAGAAAACCTTCCTTGGTGGATAAATCTGGAAAAACTCAGCTTGAGGTATAAAAGCAGGGAGCTTTAAAGCAACAGCAATGGAAAGTAAAATAAAATGGTGTTTTTTTATTTTTTTAGAAGTTGCATTTAAATAAACTCCAAGCTGAGCGAAACTTATTCTGTCATCAACATTTATGTCCATCTCTGTTTTTTCAGGAAATGTTTGTAATTCTGTTTAGGACTAAAACAATGAATCCCATTAATTATGATGATTATTGAAATCAAATTGTTCTAATTCTGTTAAAAAATATTCTATCTTGCTTATTCCCCCCCCATCTTGGTGGGATTTTGTAAAAGTATCCCAGGAACTTGTTGGGATCTTGCAGATATTTTTGTTTTATCTCAATAAACAAGAAGAAGTTTTTGAAGATCTGAAAAAGCAACTCATGATCTCACAAAAAAAAACTTTAAATATGTGAAACTTTAGAAAAAAAACCTCAGGACATTTGTGAGACCTGCCATAACAACTTAAGATCTTAAAAATGTAATGTGGGATTTTATTAAACTGTTGTTGGATCTCAGAAACGTAACTCAGGATGTACACTGTAAAAACATAAAATCAAATACCAAAAGTATTTTTGGTCTAGTTTTTAGTTTAACTACCTTCTTAAACTTGAAATAATACACAATCAACTTAAAAATAACTTTTTAGCAAGAAATAAAGCTTTTTCTAAGTCAATAATTAATTTCACTGGCAGATTATTATTACAGCAAAAAAGCCAATAAATGAGACTAAACTGTTTTAGGTTAGTTAAGAAAATAATTTCTGTTTACTAAATAACAGAATAACCAAAAATATAATTTGGGATTTATTTTTAATTTAGGTAGAATTTGGAAAGTTACTTACTTCTCCTCAATACACTGCAAAAATACCCTTTCCAAATTAAAAACCACAGAAAATAAGATGTTTTTCTTCAATATTAAGTTATACTAGATAAGATTTTGTTTTGCAGTGTATTAAACCCTCTTTTTTTTTATTTTTTAAAAGTTTGACCCAGGCATCTCAAAATGAACTCTGGACTTTAGAGAAATATCTCTTTTTCTCCTTGAACTGCTTATTTAATTTTAAAATCTTTATGACTCCTATTTTAAAACTTCTGCCTAAAGTTTTTCTTCTTGCACAAACAGACACAACTGAACCTGCTCCTGGAAAAGCTTCGCAGCACGGTGAGTTTCTTACTGTTCAAAATGAAGCAGGCTGAACTGGATCCTCCTCATGATTCATTTTGTGTGCAGGGCTCCAGCTTCATTCGCTGCGTGAAGCCGAACCTGAAGATGGTCAGCCATCAGTTCGAAGGAGCGCTGATCCTCTCGCAGCTGCAGTGTTCAGGCAGGAGAACTAACTCTGGAATTACAGCTTATATGAACAATAAAATGCACATGTAACTTTTTACTAGTTCTCCAAATGTGATATGTTGAATTTAAATTAAACAGCTTTATTACAGCTTAGCTGTTCTGGCAGGTTTATGCTTTGGGAAATGCATGTTATCTACAAAGGTTTTTAAGTTTCACATCAACAATGTTTAGAGGCAGAAAGATGCAAACGACGCTTTTATTTCATTTCTGCTTTTGTTATGTGGTTTTTATTCTGTTTATGTGAAGAGAGAGAAGAAAAACCTCTATTTGTAAAATGTTTAAATCTCCTAGTTTTTAATTTGGACCCATTTTGGACCTAAATTACAGTGAAGTTTTACGGCCACAAGTAAAAAACTAAATATAAGAATAAAGTTATAATATTACAGCTTTATTCTCCAAAGTTTATGATCTGATCCTGGTTTTATTATGACTTTATTCTTGTATTATGTTGACATTTTTTCTTGTAGTCTTTTGATTTTATTTGAATGAGTTTATTATAATTTATGACTTTATCCTCACAGTTTATGTATTTTTATTGGAATGGCCCTCTGTCATAGTACATAGAAGCTTGTCATTTTATTATTTTGGGATTAAATCTCCTAGAATTGGTAAGTTACTGTATTGTTGCAAAAATCAGTGAATGAAACATAAATTCACAAACAAGCCGTCCCTCGATCTGTTGCTCTGTTAAAAATCATATTTCTATGGGTTAATAATGCTGCTCCAAAACGTCTGTCTCTATAAATTGGTCCTGATGCCAACATGTGAAGGAGGTTCAGCCGTTCTGCTGTATTCTGTATTCTGCTGTATTGGATCAGTGGAGGGTTGATTTTGTGTTTGGACCTGTAGGAATGGTTTCGGTTCTGGACCTGATGCAGGGCGGCTTCCCCTCCAGGGCGCCGTTCCACGAACTCTACAACATGTACAAGGCCTACATGCCGGACAAACTCACACGGCTGAATCCTCGACTCTTCTGCAAGGTCAGCGCATCTGTTTCTCTGTTTGTTGGTGAACTTGTTTGTTAAAAGTGATTAAAAATGTTTTAATGACACATCATCACACATCACTGTCCATCTGATCTCTTACAGGCTTTATTCAAAGCTTTGGGACTAAATGAAAAAGACTTCAAGTTTGGATTAACTAAAGTGTTCTTCCGCCCAGGAAAGGTGACGTTTTAGTCTTAATGTGGAGCAGAAATTCGTCTCCATTAAGAGTCAAAGTGTGACGAGTTTCTGTGCCTCAGTTTGCTGAGTTTGACCAGATCATGAAGTCCGATCCAGAGCATCTGGCTGAGCTGCTGAAGAAAGTCAACAAGTGGTTGCTGTGCAGTTGCTGGAAGAAGGTCCAGTGGTGCTGCCTGTCTGTCATCAAACGTAGGTCCACAAAACTGCAGCATGAGCCAACGGCTCAATTAATGTTTATTAATTCATGTTTGTACTACAACGGCTTTATCTGAGCAATGAATAATAAAAAAAACAGTTTTCTGCTTTTTGCATTAAATTACAGAGGCAGTGTTGGGCAACATCAACTGTTTTCAGTTTTACATTATGTTATAATGTTTTTCCCTTTTCTAAAAAGATGTTAAATTACAAAGTTTGATTTCTTTTAAGTCATATTTGATACATATTTCCCTTTTATAACCTCCTGTAACTGTATTAACTGTATTAATGTAAAGTGAAATAATTGATCAGTCTTTCATTTATGAATGATTATTAGTTACATATAGGCACAGAGGTGGTTTTTGTAACAAATAACACAAGTTGGTATTTTAAACATTATTTACAGCTGATTAGCTCAGTTAGCTCAGTTAGCTTAGTTAGCTCAGTTAGCTTAGTTAGCTCAGTTAGCAGGTTAATCACTGGTTTGTGTCGCCTGGACTGATTTTGTGCAATAACTTTTTATTTTTAACTGGGACAGAAACCTTCAAGACAAACTCAAATAAAATAAAAATAAAATAAAGGACAAAATGTGTCACAGTGACCTGACCTCAATCCTGCTTTTATTTTATTAAATTTCTGATATTTTTTCAATAGACACCCAACAAATATTTTAAAATCTGCAAAACCTTCAAGTTTCTTTCAAATAAAACAAATCTGTCCACTACATATAGTTAATTAAACTTTTACATTATCAAGTTGTAAAAACATCACAATATAAATTGACAAAAAGTTTGGACACCCCTGGATTTAAGTTTTAAATCAGAGTAAATATTTCCTGTTTATTTTGCTTTGAATGCTCAGATTTACTTCAGTTTGTTTAATGTCTGAATGACGAGAGAAAAGAAAAGTTTCATTTTGAAGTTAACACAGCAGGATTGCTGAACCTTTAAAATGCTTTGGAAGATGATAACGCAATAATTTGAATAATTTGAATGATTTGAATAATTTGAATGACTTGAATCTTCTAAGTTATAGTAAATGTGTGTGTGATCCAGTTGCACCACTTCTGTCAGAATTACAACAAATACTAGGAAGTTAGTCAACATTTGACCTAAGTCCTTTACTTTAAAGACAATAATTCCAAAAACTAAGCAAAATTAGAGACATTTTTAAATTTGACCAACATTAGAAATGACATCTTTCATTATTCTGTAAACAGGAATCATTTTCTAAAACATTTAGTTGGATTTAACTCCAGTAAATGAGGAACAAGTGGTGTTTTTAAAAAACATTAAAAAACTTAGTTGATGTCATTAGTGGTGAAGCTAAAGCTGCTAGTTTGTATTTATCCCAGTAAAGTTGGTATTCTGTGTTTTACTGTAGCATCAAAGCAAAGCGGCTTCTGGCTGTCCGCCATTTTGAATTGACCGCTTTTCATTTCTGTCTGAATATTAAAGTGAGCAGCCTCCAGCCTCAGCACCACTGAAGAATCACATCCTGGTTATTTATGCTCAGCACCAAGCTGCTGGTTTCCACTGTTTCAAACAGAACCGCCCGGGTCCAGCTTCAAATGACCAGACTCTGCTGGACCCGTGCATTGTTCTGTTTTTATCACATTTCTGTTTCAGTGGAGTCAGAGCAAAATATATGGTCAGATTACATTCTCCTTAAAATCAAAGTAAGCAGCTGATGACAGCGAGTATTTTTGTTTCTTTGCAGTGACGAATAAAATGTATTACCGAGCGCTGGCCTGTATTAAGATTCAGAAGACGGTCCGCATGTGGCTGTGTAGGAAGAAACACAAGCCGAGGTGAGTTTCCTCTTTTCTTTCTGCTCCATTCACACCAAACATGTTCAGTCTGCTTTAATCCAACTCCAGTCTGTTTGCCTGGAAAGTGTGAATGCGTATAAAAGTGAACTCCGGTCCTCCTGTAAACCTCGGTCTCTGTTCAGTTGAAGTGAACTCTGGTTCTATTCGAATGCATATGTGAACACCAAGTGGACCAGAGACCGCTCCAAACTCAGAAAGTGGACTACAGCACAAGGCATTCTGGGTAACACAACCAAAACAAACGTGTTAGCCTAGCGCTAGCAGGAGAAATAGCTCATGGTCTTTAACCAAAAACTAAAGAAGAAAAACACTAAAATCTGATGCCACTCCATTTTTATTTACATTTCATGAAGAAAGGTTTGGTTTTTTTGGAGGTGTTTCTGTCAGTGGTTCTTGGTGCAGCGCCCCCACAGGCGAGGAGGGGAACAGGTTTCTCAAGGTTTCGGTTTGAAAAACCACAGCAGCAGTTTGATTTGAACCCAAAACAAAAACCTCTTCCCTTTTTTATTGTTTATTTTTGTTTTACGTAGTAATTAGATTTACTCAGTTATATTTATTAGAGTAACATTTTGGAAAATAAAAACTTTTAGAAGCATTTTTAAACCCTGTACTTTTTACTGTAACTTGTTATAATGAAGTAACTGTAAAACTTACTCCAGGTCTATTAAATATTAATAATTGTAGATTTTATTAAAGGATCCAAAAGGGAACTGAATTCTCCTTTGATTTGTTTATTTCGATTTAAATTGTGTCTGTATGATTTTAGTAAATGCTTTGTAGCAGACTATAAATCCTGGAACCATTTTAGATATATAAAAATAATCAGCTTTCTGCTCAGTGATCTGGATAAAACACTATAAATACAGATTATTGATGCATTTGAACCATCTGGCAACATGCCCACTGATGCATGGCTGATTTACTGCTAATCACCTACATTTATTAGCTTAGAGACGTTAATTATATCTGAGTGCAAACGGAGTTTAGAGTAACTATTAATATCCAAACAGAAACCGATTGAACTGATTCAAACATAAAATGTACGTAGTCCTCCTTTCATTACAGAACATCTATATTAACATAAAGGCTTTTTATGAACTAAAAAGGTCATTCTCTTACTCTGTTGATTCAGGATTGAAGGTCTGGTGAAAGTCCAGAAGCTGAAGAAGCACATGGAGCGTTTCAACGAAGTGGTGAACGGACTGAAGGAAGGGAAGCAGGAGATGACCAAACAGGTTGCAGAGCTGGCCGGAGCCGTCGACGCCCTGTTAGCAAAGATTAAGGTAGAAACTGCTCCATCTGGAGCTACAAGCAGCTCTTATGTCCAATGATGTTTATTGTATGTGAAACTAATATTTTAAAAGTGCACAAGAACAATTTAGATTTGTATTTCAGTTTCATTATTGATTCCTCTCAAATCGTTGCTGGTTTGTGTCTCTTTTTCCAGGTTTCCAGATTCTCTGCTTTTGATTGTTTTGTCCTCAATATCTTGGTTTTTTCTAACATCCTGCATCTAACTGATAATTGTTACAATTTTTGACTTTTTAAAGTCACTTAAAGCTGATTTTACGTTACCAATAGAAGCTCTGAACTTCCTTAATAATTGTTCACATGGTGTATTTTAATTGGAGCAACCATCTGAATTTATCTGAACTTTTAACAGTCAGAGATTTGCAGACATAATGTGTTAAATTTTTTTTTGTTGATGCTTAGGTAATCAAGTTATTGATTGATGTATCTAAAGTAAGGCCTTAAAATGTCTGAAATTTTACTTTTTTAAGTAAATTGGCCTTTAATATTTTAACCAAAGGTCTTAAATTTTGTCTTTAAAGAACTTTTCCATCTCATTTATTTCATGTATTTTTTCAGTCAGGTAAAGGTGTAAAAGTCAGACATCTTCATGCATTTGTGATTCAGAACAGCTGAGGCTAACGCTAATTAGCTGCTAACAAACCCTTCGCTAACTAGCAAGCTTTTTTTTTTGCGAATTTATTGCCAGTTAGATGGACAAAATTCATACATTTAGGTGGAAATATAGGTCTTAAATTCCATCCGTAATGGTCTTAAAAAGTCTTAAATCTGAGTTGGTGAAACTTGCATAAACCCTGAATGTTTACATTAAACAGTTTGAGTTTAAAAAACATATTCATTTTTTTCTTTAAGCCTCTCTGGCTCATATTTATTTGATTTTATTTTCTGTACATTCGGAGATGAAGACGAAGTCCTCATCCTGGTATAACACAACATAAGCCTTTTTAAGTGTTTTGTGCCCTTTTCTCATTCTTTCTTTGAGAATCAATGTTTTCAATCACCTGAGGCGGAGAAGAGCTTGTGAAAAAGACTCCAATAATTGAACTTATTGAATTTGTTTTGCTCAGTGATCAATCACAGTTGGTTAGGTAAATCCCAGCTCTCCCCATGCAATATGCACCTTTTATTATTGAACCCTTAAGGTGCAGCAAATAATCAGAAACACCATTTCATGCTATTTGAATTTGGTGCTCAAAATTCTCCAGTAGCAATGATACCATTTTTGTGCACTGCAGCTTCCTGTATGTAATTACCAAATGTAATTATGGAGTTCATTGGTATCCTGATTGACACTAAGGAGCCACTGACCTGGTTTCTTACTCTCTCTCTCCGCTCCAAACACTTTTTCCATGCTAACTGTTGATTTATTAGCATCCCTGCTGTCAAACACACGTTACTCTGAAGGTTCAGCCGTTGCTGTTGGTGTGGCGTGAATAATGCATCAGATGCCGACGGCTGTCGCTCAGCCCTCATCTCACCTCTTTGTGACACAGTTAGAGACTCTTCCTAATGAATCCTCACAATGCCTTGCAGATATTTAGAGGAACTGGACATCATGCCTGCAAAGTACAACTGACAGACTTACTGTCACTCTGTGTAACACATGGCATCATGGGAAACATTTCTAATCAATAACGTTATTATGATTGACCTCTGTGGCGTTTAGTCCTACAAATTCAAGATAACAATGTTTGTTCTACAAGAATTTTATTTATTTTTAATTATTAAAATCAAATATTACAGGATATAATTCAAGATAACAATGTTATATCCTGTAATATTGGATTTTAATAATAAAAAATAAATAAAATTCTTGTAGAAATGGTCGATATGACTGACAAATTTATCACATTATAAGCCTTTCATATCAGTCGATATTGACAATTATTGATTATTTTTCTCTTTTAAATATCTGAAAAACTGACAAACTGATGACATATCCTTCATGTTTTAACCACAGTTTTCACGTCACTGTTTCTTTTTAACTAGGCAACCTTAAACTGCTGCTGCGCACGTTACTCAACAGGTGGTTGCTAGGTAACCAAAGAGTGAGTCAGTTAGTTGGTGCCACCAACCTTCCTTTGCTCGCCGTTAGAGGTTGAGCAGCAAAAGTCAATTTTTAGATTAATTAATTTCAGAATGTATTCATTTATTAATTTATCAGGGTTTTTTTTTTTTAGAAAAAATTTAAACATTTGGGTTAGGATTTTTTTGACTTTTGGAAATTTTTTAAATTTCAAAAGTTTTAATTTTTCTACTTTTGAAACTCAAGTTTTTATTCTAGAAATGTCGAAGATTTCAACATTTCTGACACAAAATGCTCTGAAAACACTCCTAAAATGTGTTTTCCATTTATTTTCCAGTATTCTGCAGGAGTTTTACAATCAGTGGAAACTAAAAATAAAGTTTGATTAGTTAATCATACTTCATTTTTAGTTTTCATGTTTTGATTTTTAGCCTTCAAGACTGAATTCTGCAGATTTTGGCGTAGCTTTTCTTTATTTCCTGCTGCTTGTTTTGTAACCGTGACCTTTGACCTCCAGGCCACAGTGATGACCTGGCAGCAGATCGACACCGAGTACCAGGCGCTGGTGAAACGCTCCGAGCAGCTGCTCTCCTCCATGCAGAAGAAGAAACGGGAGCAGGAAGAGACGGAGAGACTGAAACACATCGAGGACGAGATGCAGAAGGAGAGGAAGAGGAGGGAGGAGGAAGAGCAGCGACGTAAACAGGAGGAAGAGGACAGAAGGCTGTGAGTGGAAAAGATCCACATATAACTGATGAGAAGATTATAAAGAAATAAGAACTAAGTGATGAGAAGAACCTTTTGTTTCGACATTTTAGAAAAGCAGAGATGGAAGTGAAAAGAAAGCAGGAAGAGGAAGACAGGAAGAAGAGGAAGGAGGAGGACAAAGTTATTCAGGTTTGAAAGGTTTTGTCTTTTTCAACTTTGACTAAAAGTTTCCATGCAATCCTGACAAAATTAATCAAATAAATCAGATTAATTAGTTTTTATTAATCCCCCACTTTCAGCTTTTTATTGGCCTCTTCTGCACAGCAGGGAGAAGAAATCTAGTGAAAGAAACCTGTGGAGTTCAAATATTGCTGTAATTATTACAAAATGTCTGGAACACAAAGCAGCATCAGCAGTTTTACGGGAGGATGCTCCAAACTTTCTGCCATGCTGAGAAAACTCCAGAGCCACATCGTCTTTTTAACTCAAAACTGAACTCTTCATCAATATTTTGATGAAGAAAAGTGTTTTAATTCATATAGAAAAATGAATCTGTAAATCAGCCAATCAGGTTTATTTGTAAAGCACATTTAGCAACACTAAACAGTTCAAAGGGCTTTATGGTGAGAAAACAGTCAGCAGGTGTGGAAACTAATAGCCAACGTTGCATTTTGTCATCAGTACACATCGAATATGTTGGTTCATTTTCTATTTATTGTGGTTCTAAACAGGCAGGTTTTTAAAGGAATTCAGTGTTTCAACTATTTCACAGTTTTCTGGAAGTTTGTTCTAGATTTATGTGCATAGAAGCTGAATGCTGCGTCTCTAAATTATTGTTGATCCAAAATATAAACCAGGTTTTACACAATTTCTCTGTTAATTCGCTTTTTAGACTTTTGTTGAGGTAGATAAGATCGGCTTCACAATCAACCAATCAAAATTGGTGCACCCCTCATAAAAATCTCAAATGAATCTCAAATTTGCTTCATTGTTGAATTATGTCTTGAGTGGCCTAACAGAATCACCCAGAGGCCTCAAGCGGCCCCTGCGCCACACATTGGACCTCCCTGATGGAGGTGTGTTTTGTGGCGTTTGCTTGCAGACAGAACTGGACGCGCAGTTGGCTCTGGAGCGCGAGGAGCAGGTCCAGCGCGCCGCCATGGTGGAGCAGGAGAGACGCGACCGCGAGTTGGCCATGAGGATCGCTCAGAGCGAAGCCGAGCTCATCAGCGAGGACGGCCAGGGCGACGCAGGCCTGCGCAGGTAGACGCACGGCGCCACATGCACGGCGCCCACCCAGGCTGACCTCAGCCTGCAAAACTTACTGACCTCTTCCTGTTGCTGTGTTTTCTGCAGCCATGACTTCTTTTCAGGTCTTCCTGTCTCTCCATCCTCAGCCAGACTCATGTAAGATACCTGAGCAGGTGGAACTAACGCCAGTCGTAGTCGCTCACTTAATCCTAGACTCTCTTAATCCCTGCTGTCGCACCACGTCTCTCAGCTGCCTGAAATAAATACCAGATTATAATCCACCAGGAAAATTACTCCTTTATAATTATTCAATCAAATTACTGAGGTTAATAATCAACATTATTGATGATTTAATGCTGATTTTTTAAATTATCTATCATAGGACTGGCACATTTCTTTTTAATTTTAATGAAAATGAAGTCAGAATATTATTTATGATCACATTGTTTGTCTGATTGAACTGGTGGTAAAAGTTTGTCTTCAGGCTTTTTAGGACTTTCTAGTTATAATATTTTTGTTGGTCAAATCAAATATTTGTGCAGCAGAAACATTCAGTCGGCTCTCAGAGAAGATCTCTCTTCCGCTCGTTCTCTTCAGCCAGGAGTTTTTCCTTTAACCTGCTGCCAGGAGCAAATTACTGGCCGTTCCTCCACTTCCACTTCTCCCTGTGAAAAAATCAAGTCTTCTTTTCAGAGTTACAGCCGTTCCACTCAGGCACAAGTCGCAGCCAGAATGACAATGATCCCGAATCCGTTTCATCTTTCCAGTCAGTAAGATTTCTAAAAGATAATCCAATGATTCATAGATTAGCAGCCAGAGACACTATGCTGACTGTAATTAGCAGAGGCAAATCCCTTCAGTCCTTTTATGGAATTAGCTGGTTCCACTCAGCAGGAGGACTGCAGACATGAGATCAGAACAGAGCAATCTGTGAAGTTGCTGAAATTACATCTGGTGCTATTAATCTGATTTATACAAAAGCGTCTTCTCCCTCGCTTTTCTTTTTTCTCTGTTCTTACAAAACAAGAATAGAAGATAAACGGCCTTTACTGTCCCAAAAGGGGAAATCCACGTCTAACAGGAGCATCAGGTGTAACGACTGACACAAAAACAAAAAGCTTTTAGTGTTAAAAAAATGTATTTAAAAAATAAGATTAACAATAATAGTAATACCCCGCCTCTCGCCCGGAACGTAGCTGGACAGGAACCAGCAACCCTCCGGAGCCCATTAGGGACGAAGGTGAACAGAAAATGGATGGATGGATGGATAATAGTAATAATAATAGTAATATATATTTAAAATTCTGTGATCAAAAGGATGTGCAACTGAGTTGGATGTTTACTGAACACTGAAAAACACAAACTGTTTAATGTACGATCCATCAGTCCAGAAAAAACAAAAAGTAAGAACAGAGTGGATGGTTCAAACGCCAGCATGTATCTTAAGTTTTGAGTAAAATTGAATTTTTTGAGCTTTACCTCACCTTATGATATTATTCCCTCTTCAAAAACAAACCTGGAGTGTTGCTTTGATTCTTTCATGCATGTTTGAGAAATCCTTTAATCTCCATGGCAACCAGTCAGCTGGCAGAACGCCTGGGTGGACCTAGCCCCGCCTTCGAGACGCAGCTCCTCCTCTGACCTGCAGTTTTCAAGTTACTGAGCTTCTACCTCACAGAACAGCCACTCTGCTCCTTCAGACTAGCCAGCAGCAATTAGCAAACCCTTGGTGGAGCATTTCCTCTGCTGGGCTCATTATAGGAGCCACTCCTCAGTGAAACGCTGATTAAAATGCTGTTAACGTGTTAATTAAGGAGCCATGTTGTGATGACTTCCTGAAGGCGGAGTTTCAGAAAGAGCAGAAGGTCTTTTAAAGAGACAGAGCCCCAATTTAGAAGTCAAATTTATTTTAAGTCATATTTGATATGTGACTGTTACGTACTACTTTAACCACACTGAATTATTAATTTTTAATCACCTTAGTGAAATGCAAAGCATTTGCTTTTTCTCTACTAATCTCACCTTTCCCAGCTCACCTGTCTGCCTCTGTTTGACCTTTCTCACACACCTTCGTCTGTTCCTAACCACAGGGGTGCTCAGGTGCAGGCCACCAAAGCTGCTGCCGGTGTGAAAAAGCACGATCTCAGCAAGTGGAAGTATGCAGAGCTGAGAGACGTCATCAACACGTCCTGTGGTGAGAATCCTGCTCAGTCTCAATCCTCCATTACGGTGTGAGAGCTCTTCATGAAATTGATATTTTCCCTCCTTCATTCTCAATCTGCTTGCAGTTTTCAAGCACCATGTTAAATAATTCAGCACCAGCTCATATTTGGCACTTAATGATAACCAAATTCATTCGGTGTTATCTTTCTCCATCTGTTTGATAGTTTTTTTTAGCTGCCAAAGTGTCTGTTGAGCGTCTTCGACTCCAGCTGTGAACACGATGTCTTGCCTAAAAAGACATTAAAACAAAGCAAAGTTGAGGATTTTCTTGCATCTGCTGCTCATTTCTGTCTTTGTGCTGAAG
Source organism: Gambusia affinis (assembly GCF_019740435.1). Classification (NCBI taxonomy): domain Eukaryota; kingdom Metazoa; phylum Chordata; class Actinopteri; order Cyprinodontiformes; family Poeciliidae; genus Gambusia; species Gambusia affinis. The sequence goes on from NC_057883.1 coordinate 25,332,679, forward strand.
AGAGGAAACTGTTACCTCAGTAAAAGGATTGTTAATTTTTCCTTTTCAGTTTGAGGCAACATGAAAAGCTGGCAACCTTTGGCTGATTGACATTGATGCTTCTCTTCATGCTGTTCTCTGATCAGGGCTTGGCTTTCCAAGGACATCTGGATAATTATCCACAATGATGTTTCACAAGGACCTCATTAGAAATGTAGCAGATGCTCATCATTATGTTATTTATTAATTCATTTCAATCTTAGAATCAAAGTGAAATCCTGTCATTACCTACAAAAGTATTTATATCAGCAGAACCTTTTCACAAACTTTGGTATCATTTAATTTAAAATTTTAACCAATTCAATGTAAAGTGTATTTTTTAAACCTAAAAATATGAAGAATATTTTTTGTGTTTACCTCACTGAGTCAAAACTTTGTAGAGCCACTTTTCAAATTAAATTCAGCTGTGAAAAATTTAAATTCACATTAAATTCATCTATAATGACAATATTGATCTGGTATTGATTTTATGAGTGACATTAACAACTAAATCTACAATAAATCAGAAGAATTTGAAATAATGTGAGTTAATCTGACATTTTGTTTCTCTTTTGGATCAATAAAGTATTTTTAATTTAAAATACATTTATATATAACATCAATTCCTAAATTCAAAATGTTAGTGGCAGCCATACAGTTTACATGTCATAAGGTAGTAAAGTAAATAAGTTTGATTTCTTCCCATTCTGTATTGAAAGGGGAAATCCCACAGCATGACACTGCCACCACCGCTGCCACATTTACTAAAAAAATGTCGATTTTTTAGTAAATGTTTTATGGATTTTCTTTCAACAATGTCTTTATTCATGGAGGCCATATTTTTAAAATAAAAAGCCAATTAGGGTTGTGTTTGTAATATGATATAAAGAATTGTGAATATTTTACTTTTTCCATTAACTTATCTTTGCATATTTTTGTTGCTGTGAAACAAACCAGCAGAGAAACCAGTTGGAAACTTATTTAAATCTGCAAACTAATTAATGATCAACAAGAGACCAAATCTGGAAGAATTTCTTCTGTTGTATTTTGATTAATTTTTAAATTGATCACTTTAGAAATGCATGGAGGTAGAAGATCAACCTGAAGATCTTGAAGTTTTAAAATACTTTGAATATATTGTAGGACAATAGATCCTCTTAAATGTAACAACTTCTGAGTTTTAACAAACTTTTCTTGGTTTGAAAGACATTGAGCTGCTGGCAGCCTGCAGAGAGGAGTTCCACCGTCGGCTGAAGGTTTATCACGCCTGGAAGTCCAAGAACAAGAAACAGAATGATGACGGGAGCGACATGAGGGCTCCTAAATCCATCACTGACTACGGTTGGTAAACAACATTACTGTTGCTCTGATTGCAGCAACAATAATCCGGTTATAGTAAACTTTCTTGGATTTTTATTTTCACATCCAGTTCCTCCTTACAGATGGAGACCTTGATGCTGCAGGTTGAATATTTTAAAAGGATTCCCTCAATGGACAGATTAGACCCACATTTTAGGTTTAATTTGGTTTTAATAACACCACATAAAACATCAATACTTCTAAACTGCTCCATTATGCAGATGACACTCTGCATTTTAATCTTTAATGTGATTAAAATGTTGTTATATTGAAATTAATTCTTTTTCATTTTTACTATAAAGAATCTTTTTCCTTCACAAAGAGTAGTGACAGTTTTTAAAATCCCTCTCATATCTCAGAAAATGTTTGTTTTTCTACTTTGAGAGAAAACCTTATTGAAAAGCTGAATGCTAAAGATATCTGAATATTTGGAGAAAATAGTAATCATTTTCTTAAAAAGCCAAAGCTGTGCTTTTATTGTGAAAGTAGGAAACATCCTGTTTTATCAGTCAAGAAAAAACTTTTTCAGGCTTCATTTTTCAACATGACATAAAGTATCAATCTTTCCTTTTTATGTTTAATAAATATACTTTAAATCCAACTGTACAGACGCTCCTCTTTTTAAAGAACCTTTCATTATTATTCTTTGATTCATGTCAGACCAGGCCGCTTGTTTTTCCTCTGGATTTTACATCTGTTGTTGAAATGACTGAATTGCAGCTGAGCAGAACCCGGCTCCTCCAACACCGGCCCAGCATCAGGAAGTCGCCATGAACCGCCAGCAGCGATACTTTCGGATCCCTTTCATCCGACCCGCTGACCAGTACAAGGACCCGCAGAACAAGAAGAAGGGCTGGTGGTACGCCCACTTCGATGGGCCGTGGATCGCCAGACAGATGGAGCTGCATCCAGACAAACAGCCCATTGTGTTGGTGGCAGGTGGGTCATCAGCTGTTGTAGGAAAATCATTTCATGTTTGGTCACTGATGCTGAAATATTCTATGAAAGAAAATTGAAGCCTTCAAAGAATCCGTAGAAAAGATTTTTGTAGTTTTTCTTAAATTATATCCTCAAGTAGTTTTTATTGGATTGATAAAATATGCAAAAAAATCTTTATTTTAGGTCTTTATTTGTATCTCTGTCAGTTTATCTATTACCTAACTATTAATTAAAACACATATTAAAATCTAAAAATGTAATTTAAAAATCCTTTGATAAAGAGTTGATAGAAAATTGTAGCAAAACAATTAAATATTACATCAGAATAATAAACTGTCCAGAAATTTGAGCTTACATTTGGTTGGAGCTTCTTCTGCATGAATTACTGCATCAATGCAGCATGGCACGGATAGAGATTCTGTACAATGGCTGTTGGAAAAGATAAGTGTTGTTGTTGACTTACAATCCAGAAACCAGTTCCTGTTGGTTGTGCAGGAGGTTCCACTTCTGCTTTTCAAAGATGCATGATTGTAATTAGGCATCTGTTTGCAGCCATTTTTCATGTGCAAGTGTAAACGTTTAGTTGGGGGCGTGGCCAGCAGCAGCTTATTTGGATTTAAAGTGACAGAGACCCTAAAATGGGTAGTTAATGCAAAAAATGTAAAGTGGGATGTTTTGTAGCCCATAATCTCTCCTTCTCTGTCCAAGGACTTATAATAATTCACTTTTAACTGGGAGGTTTATATTTAGTAATTCAATCATGTTCTCATTAATATTTAGCGCCGGGCGTAAATCTCTCTGCTTTCTCGTCCTCCTCCACCACGAAGGTAAAGACGACATGGAGATGTGTGAGCTGAGTCTGGAGGAGACGGGTCTGACCAGGAAGCGGGGCGCTGAGATCCTGCCCAGGCAGTTTGAGGAGATCTGGGAGCGCTGCGACGGGATCCAGTACCTGAAGAAGGCGATAGAGAACAAGCAGGCCCGGCCAACGTACGCCACCGCCATGCTGCAGAGTCTCCTCAAGTGAAAGCAGGTTTCTGCAGGAGCAGTTCACTGTCTCTGCGCTTGGTGGGAAATGAAGGAAATAACAGCATGCAGGGACGCTCCATTTATCTCTAAATGCTCACTTCGTATCAATTATTATACTGATTTCATTTTCTACTTTTTATTCATTTGCAGTGCAACACTTTCATTTAGTAGCGTTAGCAAACTGGTTGTTGTTTTCCGAAATCTATGCAGAAATTTAAAATCCCACTGAGGCCTTAAAATTGCACCAGAGTCTTAATTGGTTCATCCTCTGTAGCTGTAAACCGAAAACCCAAACAGTGACACCAAATTAGAGCTTTAACTGTCTGATGATACCATAAAATTCATGCTTTATGATTTTTGTGACTATAAACGAGGACAGTCACCATTTACACCAAAATATATGATTTCATAAGTTTTTAGCAAAGTCAGAATCCAGTTCTTATCCTTCCAACACGCTCACACCGACTGAATTCGATCATTTTTAAGTTTTGTGTTGTCAGTTATGGGAGATATCATGTAATGTTTGTTTTTCCTGGCTGCACACATTCTGTATCTGGAGACTTTTTTTATTGCTACTCATTTGATATGGGAGAGGGAAATGTTTTCATGTTTGCAGTTTTGTGCATACAGGATTGTTTTACAGCTAATAATAATGTTGTTGGTGTTTGTGTTGGTTTTTTTCTCAATAAATCAAATCTTCATTTATCTGAAAAAAAAAATCCCACTTAATACCAAAATCCGAGTTATGAAAACTGAGTATGATGGAAAAACTGTAGAAAATAAAGTTCTGAAAAACTCGCGTTTGATTTGTTTTTCAGTTTAGTTTTTGAAATTACAGCAGCAGTTTATAATTAATATTTTTAAATTAGTGGGTAAATGTGTTGTGTGTAACTGTTACATAAAAGCCATCAGAGGTTTTATACTTTATAATAATATAATAATTAATATAATAAATATATTTATTATTCGTGTATAAATCTGGTGCACAATTTTCACATGAGCATTTAACAAAATGTAATAAATGGAAATATTTAATTTCATTTAAAAATTAAGTTGTAGAAATATTAATATTTTTATTTGAAAGGTTTGCATCACACATTTTTTTCTTCCACATAATTTTCCACATAATATGCTTGAATAGAGCACCATGAACAGCCATCGTGTTGAGCTGGGATCTTTTGTGGCTTTTTATTTGAAATTATGTCGGACAATAAACTTAGAAAAAAATTATGAACAAAATATTGTAATGTCTGGTAAACTTATAAAAGTTAATTAAATTTCTTCCAATATTAATTCTTAAAAAGTATTATTTACTCCATGACCTCCACATTGTTTCTTCTATTAAACACTTTAATCATATTTTGCTTTTGCCCACTTATAAGTTCAATATTATAATAAATCATTTCCACCATTTTTCCATTTAATTTGATTCTCTGAAAATGTGTGCAGTTGCATCTGAATAGAGTTAAAACTGACAAAACACGCAGTTTGTTCTTCTAAAAACCTTTATTTTATTTGCTTTACATGAAAAATGTATAAAAATATGTCCAGATCAGATGGTTATCGATAAGTTTGTGAATTATTGTTGGACTGAAGCAGCCAGGTCAGTAGCTTATGCAGTAAATTCTCTTTTTGGGACACAAAAAACATCAAAAACAAAATATATGACTTTATCTACACATACAGTGAGATACAGCCGTGTGCATCTTTCTGTAAATAATAAATACCTCATTGTGAGGAAAGACCAACCTTTGCCAAGCGTGTTCAGGAAATGTTCCTGCCATTTATAAGGTGTAATAAATATTAGTTTCCTCTCCAACGCAGAGCTCTCTGTCTAACACTATGAACACTAAACACAGGTTCGCTCCGGATCCGGTGTCATCAGAGAACTGTGACTTCGAAACAGTCGCTGTCTGGCGCCCGGAGCAGGCAGCACCTCCCGTACTCACTGGACAGTCGCCACGTCTGGAGGAAACGAGACGCAAAGAGTCATTTTGGAGAAACGCTTCGTCATCATTCAGATGGGAGACGGTGATTTTCACACAGAAATTTCAAAACTGACAAATCACAAGCTCTTCATCTGGAAAATGTTTTCCATTGTGCAACAGTTGCTAGGATTATTTTTGTGTTGTTAAAACTGCAGTAGGGAACTTTTTTTTTTCAAAATCAGCTCTTTACATATTTATTAAATCTGTCACCATATTGAGTCAGTCTGAGTCTGAAAAGATCGATCTCCACCTCCATCCCGAGCTGCTGCTCCAATCTGAAGAAATGCATCACAAAAACAACCAATCAGAGCCAGGAGGCGGGTCTTAGCGCTGCCAAACAACCTCTTGTACTTGCTGGGAAATGTGCTAATGGGGAAAAACAACTTATTAAAGTAAAACTGTTTATCCGCTGTCGTTGGTAGCAATGCTAACTAGCCTTAGCATTTATGACAGACTAGGCTAGTTGCAACAATAATCATTGAAGTGACTGACAGTGCTAAACCCCGCCTCCTGGCTCTGATTGGTTGTCTCTAGTTAACACTGGAAGAAGGCAAAGGAACTCGATTTTTTCACACGTCAAACCGTCACGACATCAGAACAAGAAGAAAATATTTTAAAAAAGGTTACTGCAGCTTTAAAGGAAAACTTTGATCACAAAACGCTGCAGTGATTCTGGTTGGTGAGTAAAATCATGATAGTTCTGTTGGACTTTTACCTTTGCAGGCGTCAAAGAGCTGGAAAACATTTCATCAAGTTATTTATACTTCAGCAAAATGATTTTCAACCACAGAGAAGTAAAAACAGGGTGCGAGTTTTAAATTATTCATTTGAGCACCTGGCAAATTACAAAACAATCATTTGAACCAACAGAATAAATAGAAAACAGTGAAGCAGAAGAAAAACAGAAACTTTACTTGTTTTTAATAAAACATTTAAAACAGAATAAATATTAAATGTATTCAGTCAAAGTGACAAAACTGGACAAACAACTTTGCCTGCACTAACAGCTAAAGGTCAAAGGTCAACCCTACATCCAACCCCTCATGCGACCTTCATCCGACCCTCATCCGACCCTCCATCCGACCCTCATCCGACCCTCATCCGACCTTCATCCGACCCTCATCCGACCCTCATCCGACCTTCATCCGACCCTCATCCGACCCCTCATCCGACCCTCATCCGACCTTCATCCGACCCTCATCCGACCCTCATCCGACCCTCATCCGACCCCTCATCCGACCCTCATCCGACCTTCATCCGACCCTCATCCGACCCTCATCCGACCTTCATCCGACCCTCATCCGACCCTCATCCGACCTTCATCCGACCCTCATCCGACCCCTCATCCGACCCTCATCCGACCTTCATCCGACCCTCATCCGACCCCTCATCCGACCCTCATCCGACCCCTCATCCGACCCTCATCCGACCTTCATCCGACCCTCATACGAACCCTCATCAGACCCTCATCCGAACCCTCATCCGACCATCATCCGACCCTCATCCGACCTGACCCTCAATCGACCCTCATCAAACCTTCATCCGACCCTCATCAAACCTTCATCCGACCCTCAATCAAACCCTCATCCGACCCTCAAACCGACCAACATCCGACCATCATCCGACCCTCATCCGACCCTCCATCGACCCTCATCCGACCCTCATCCGACGACCTCATCCGACCCTCATCAAACCCTCATCCGACCATCATCCTACCTTCATCCGACCCACATCCGACCCTCATCCGACCTTCATCCGACCCTCCATCCGACCCTCATCCGACCCTCATCCGACCTTCATCCGACCCTCATCCGACCCTCATCCGCCTCATCCGACCCTCATCCGACCCTCATCCGACCTTCATCCGACCCTCATCCGACCCTCATCAAACCTTCATCCGACCCTCATCCGACCCTCATCCGACCTCATCCGACCCTCATCCGACCCTCATCCGACCCTCATCAAACCCTCATCCGACCCTCATCAAACCCTCATCCGACCCTCATCCGACCTTCATCCGACCCTCATCCGACCTTCATCAAACCCTCATCCGACCCTCATCCGACCCTCATCCGACCCTCATCCGACCCTCATCCGACCCTCATCCGACCCTCATCCGACCCTCATCCGACCCTCATCATCCGACCCTCCATCAAACCCTCATCCGACCTTCATCCGTCATCCGACCCCCTCATCCGACCTCATCCGACCCTCCATCCGTACCTCCATCCGACCCTCATCCGACCCTCATCCGACCCTCATCCGACCTTCATCCGACCCTCAATCCGACCCTCAACCGACCGTCATCCGACCCTCATCCGACCAGCATCCGACCCTCAATCCGACCCTCATCCGACCCCTCATCCGACCCGCATCCGACCCTCATCCGACCCTCATCCGACCCTCAATCCGACCCTCATCCGACCCCTCATCCGACCCTCATCCGACCCTCATCCGACCCTCATCCGACCCTCCATGCGACCCTCATCCGACCCTCATCCGACCCTCCATCCGACCCTCATCCGACCATCATCCGACCCTCATCCGACCCTCATCCGACCCTCATCCGACCCTCATCCGACCTTCATCCGACCCTCATCCGACCTTCATCCGACCCTCATCCGACCCCTCATCCGACCCTCATCCGACCCTCATCCGACCTTCATCCGACCCTCAATCCGACCCTCATCCGACCCTCATCCGACCTTCATCCGACCCTCATCCGACCTTCATCCGACCCTCAATCCGACCCTCATCCGACCCTCATCCGACCCTCCATCCGACCCTCATCCGACCCTCAACCCACCCCTCATCCGACCACCATCCGACCCCCATCCGACCCTCATCCGCCCCCACCTCCGACCCTCATCCGACCTTCATCCGACCCTCATCCGACCCTCATCCGACCCTCATCCGACCCTCATCCGACCCTCATCCGACCCTCCATCCGACCCTCATCCGACCCTCATCCGACCTTCATCCGACCCTCATCCGACCCTCATCCGACCCTCCTCCGACCCCTCATCCGACCACCAACGTACCTACATCCGACCCTCATCCGACCCTCATCCGACCCTCATCCGACCCTCATCCGACCTTCATCCGACCCTCATCCGACCCCTCATCCGACCCTCATCCGACCTTCATCCGACCCTCAATCCGACCCTCATCCGACCCTCATCCGACCTTCATCCGACCCTCATCCGACCCTCATCCGACCCTCATCCGACCCTCATCCGACCTTCATCCGACCCTCATCCGACCTTCATCCGACCCTCATCCGACCCTCATCCGACCCTCATCCGACCTTCATCCGACCCTCATCCGACCCCTCATCCGACCCTCATCCGACCCCTCATCCGACCCTCATCCGACCCTCCATCCGACCCTCATCCGACCCTCATCCGACCCCTCATCCGACCCCTCATCCGACCCTCAACCCAACCCACATCCGACCCTCATCCGACCCTCATCCGACCCTCATCCGACCCCTCATCCGACCCCTCAACCGACCCTCAACCGACCCTCCATCCGACCCTCATCCGACCCTCATCCGACCCTCATCCGACCCTCATCCGACCCCTCATCCGACCCCTCATCCGACCCTCATCCGACCCCTCATCCGACCCCTCATCCGACCCACATCCGACCCACATCCGACCCCTCATCCAACCCACATCCGACCCCTCATCCGACCTTCATCCGACCCCTCATCCGACCTTCATCCGACCCTCATCCGACCCCTCATCCGACCCACATCCGACCCTCCATCCGACCCTCATCCGACCCCTCATCCGACCCACATCCGACCCCTCATCCAACCCACATCCGACCCCTCATCCGACCCTCATCCGACCCCTCATCCGACCCCTCATCCGACCCTCCATCCGACCCTCCATCCGACCCTCATCCGACCCTCATCCGACCCTCCATCCGACCCTCCATCCGACCCTCATCCAACCCACATCCGACCCTCATCCGACCCTCATCCGACCCTCCTTTTAACTGATGTTTTGGACACCTTTGTAATAGAATCTCAGTCGATGTTTAGAGCTGACAAACGTCTCAAAAGGAACTTTAATAAAATACAAGCAGCAGTTTGTCATGTACATGTAGAACAGAGTTACTCAAACCGTTCATGCTGGTCTTACCTCACTGCGTGACAAACTGTGGTGGAAACCCACCATGCCTGACACTAACTTTTCTGATCTTGTTGTGTAGAGTTGTCTGGGGATCTGCAGAGAAGAGACACATTTTAATGTTTTTCCTTCTAAAAAAAGATGAATAAAGCAAAGATTTTACACGATCTACCTTAAATTAAAATAGTGATGAGGTTCATCAACGTTAAGGATTTAAAGCAAGCTTCTACATTATGAAAGTTACTTATGTTAGTTTTGTCTTATTTAAAGTGTATTAAGGTATTAGAACTAGAAAATAAACCAAAAATATTTGGAAAGATTTTGTGTTTTTGCAGTGAAAATAAATGTGCAGCCGGGGGTCCAAACCTTTACAAAAACTAAAACATTTTAAAAAACTTTTTCTGAGATTTTTTTTCTGCTCAATATTTTGATTAGAAAACAGAAAATGTTTTTTTTTTTTTTTTTTTTGTAGCTCCAAAACTTCAAAGGGTTTCATATGAAAAAAATGATTTTGGGCTCAATTGAAGAAAACTAAAACAGATTTAATCTCTTCTTCTGAAAACATAATTTAATTGACTTTTTATTTGAAAAGTTTAATAATGTAATAAAAAGCTGCAGTTGGTGTTTCTGTCCAACATGAAATTAAAGAGAAAGCAGAAAGCTGGGTTATTAAAAGATTAATATTCAAACACCTTGATTATTAAAACTCCACAAAGCTTCATTAAATTTATTAAATTATGTTTTGTTAATTAGCACCAGGTTCTCTGGCTGGATAGTTATTTCAATATTTTATCGTAAACTTAAAAAATATAATTTCAGTTTTTAATTATTTAAAATGAACTTCAACTAAAATTATCCTATTAAAATATTCTTGTACACAAATCTAATATGATTGGTACTTCATCTACCTATCTATATATATGTATATCTATCTATCTATATATATATACATATATATATATATATATATATATATATATATATATATATAAAAATATATATATATATACATATATATATCTCTATATATATAGATAGATAGATAGATCGATCGATAGATAGAAAGCTCGATAGATAGATAGATAGATAGATATATAGATAGATAGATAGATAGATAGATAGATAGATAGATAGATAGATAGATAGATAGATAGATAGATAGATAGATAGATAGATAGATAGATAGATAGATAGATAGATAGATAGATAGATAGATAGATAGATAGATAGATAGATAGATAGATAGATAGATAGATAGATAGATAGATAGATAGATAGATAGATAGGATAGGATAGATGGATAGATAGGATAGATAGGATAGATAGGATAGATAGGATAGATAGGATAGATAGGATAGATAGGATAGATAGGATAGATAGGATAGATAGGATAGATAGGATAGATAGGATAGATAGGATAGATAGGATAGATAGGATAGATAGATGGATGGATGGATGGATGGATGGATGGATAGATGGATAGATAGATAGATAGATAGATAGATAGATAGATAGATAGATAGATGGATGGATAGATAGATAGATGGATAGATAGATAGATGGATGGATAGATAGATAGATAGATAGATAGATAGATAGATAGATAGATAGATAGATAGATAGATAGATAGATAGATAGATAGATAGATAGATAGATAGATAGATAGATAGATAGATAGATAGATTTATATGTTCCAACAATAATTCTAACGTTGGATTAAAAAAACATTCATTTGCTCCATGATCTCCAGATTTTTTCTTCTTTTGCACCTTATTAAAATCTCCAGATTAAAACCTTTTAATGGTTTTAAATTTTTCTGCTTTTTCCCCTTCGGGTTAATTTTACAGAAAAGTTTTTGTTCATTTTTAGTAGGACCCAAATATTTTATGTTGAGAGAAAATTTGAATTTGTGAATCATAATTTTGTCCTAATTGTAAAAAAAAAAGAAACGTTTCTCCATCTGCCTGGACCAGCTGAACTTTGGACACCCCAGTTCTACATCAAGTGGCTGTGAGGTCAAAGGTGAAGCCTTCAAAGCAGTTAGAGGTGAGTGGATGAGAGGCTCAGAGCAGCAAACGGAGGTCAGTGTTTAGTCAGGTTAGGTCTTAAAGCCGATCCTCTGGCTGTACCTCGATACTCAGGCGTATATTTTCAACCGAGGCAAAACGTTCCTGCTCAGACTGCGAAGAGGCAGAGCTCGAGGCACAGGGCAGAGTGGAAACATGAGTTAAGACACCGTCATCATTCTCAAAAACCGGGTTCTCCCTCAAAGTGTTCTCAAAGGCGTACGGTGCATGGGTGTGCCTGCGATGCAAACGCACACAAACGCATTTACAGCAGCGGCGGAAACGACGCCCTGAGAACAACAAGGACGGGTCGTGAAAACGAATGCAAGGCCGGGTTCTGACTTACACCAGAGCCACGGCCTTCCTGGTCCGGATGCACTTCTTGTTGATGAATATTAAAATGCCGATGACGGCGCAAACCAGGCAGAGGCTCCCCAGCAGGCAGGTAGTAATCAGAGCCGGGTCCAGAGGCACCGATACCAGCTCGCTGCAGCGCGCGCCGTGGTAACGCCAGTATTTACCTGCAGGGCATCTGAAACAGAGGAGAACAGAGAGAAATCCCAGACACTTCCCTGAAGAAAGGAAAATTAATAGTTTACCGTTTCTTTCTCTGCAAATGATTCAAAAACAATTTAGTACTTCCAGTTCTGAAAGCAAATGTTTCTGAATAAATCCCCCGGAGCGCAGAGCAGACAGACACAGACACGCATTTCAATTCAGGCCTGAAATCCAGCATTTCTACGCTGCATTTCCAAAAGTCCTGATGTTCAATAAATAAATAGGAATCCTGAAACATTTTGTCCATCAGGTAAAGGTGGATCTATTCAGTCTAATTCTGTTTTATTCTTCATTTTAGTAAAACTTTAATGCAAAGATGAAGCTTTGCATTAAAAATCTGATCATTTATCAAAAGACACTTTATGACAACATGAAGACTCCTTCATGTTTATAACACTAACATGGACACCAATCACATAAAGTCTTTTATTTAGAATCCCTATCGGAAATTTATGAGTTTAAAAGTCAAAAGTTTTGATGGAAATTTACTTTTTTTATACAATGACCCTAAAACGGCTTTGATAGAAATAATATATTATGATCAGTCCAGCATAATGTTCCTCAGAGGAGTCCAGTAAAATATACACGACAGTAAAAAACAAAAAGATTAAAACTAAAATCAACCAATTAAAGTTGGTTTTTTTGGAATGTTTTTGGAAATGACTACAGTTTAAGTGCAAAAATGTGCAAAATCATTTATCTAGTTTTCTCATTTTGGGGGCTTTAATAAACAAATTTATTCTGTTATTAGAAAAAGAAACTTTCTTTCAACACACTTGTTATATTTATGTAAGTTTAATAAGTTATGAGCAGAAAGATCTCGACATAAACGTGGTTCTAAAAACGGAACGTTTTCTATTCAAAGACGTTGAATGTGCATCGTTCTTGAGCTGCAGTTGGGGGCCACAAACGGCCCGGGCCCCGCTCTTTGAGCACCCCTGGGCTGTGCGTACCTGCAGGTGACTCCGTGGCCGGGGATTATCTCACAGGCGCCTCCGTTCAGGCAGAAGTCCGGCTGCAGGGAGCAGGCGTCCTGGCAGGGCCGGCCGTCCACCGCGCTGTAGCCGGGGTCACACAGGCACTCGGCCTCGCCGCTCCAGCTGTTCACCACGCAGCGAGAAAACTCGTTGCAGGCCAGGAACTTACACGGATCTGCCTGGTCAGCTGAGGCCAGCGGGGCAGGAGCAGAGAGGCGCCGGTCAGCATTAACGAGGAGGAGAGCTGCCAGCGTTCTGATTCCATCGAGCTAACCTCTACAGAGTCAAGATTCAGCTGGACAGAACCCGTCTGGCAACACGAAGTAGGCTCAAAGATCTCAGAATAAAGAAATTCACAAACAGATGAGAAACAAAATCATTGATCCTTTTCACTCTGACGCCTTTTAAAGCAAATCTTTGGTTTCGAGACGCCAAACACTGAAAAAAATACTAAATATTACCAAGTATGTTGGTTTAGCTTACAGTGCAAATAACATATTACACTTGATTAAAGACAAATTCACTCAAAAGTAACTTCAGCAACGTATAGGAGTTTGTTTAGAGTCAATAATTCCTTAATATTAATTTTAAAAAACATTTATTTCATTGGCAGATTATTTCACTTAACGTGAGAAAATCTTGTTTTCTTTTTTTTTTTTTTGCAGTGTTTTAATCATTTTATTTTAATATTTTATTTATTTACTAAACTGTCACTTTTGACACTGAAAAGTCCAGATCAACATAAACATTTTCCAACACTGTAAAAACACAAAATTGTACCAAATATTTCTGGACACAAGTAACTTTTTAGCTTGTTTTAAGTCAACTATTCAGATTATTTCACGTATAACGTGGGGAAATGTCTTATTATAAGTAAAATAATCTCTTTGTACATCACTGTGACAAAAGCAACAAACTACAGAGTCTGTTTGTGGCAGACAGAAACCTGAAGCTTCCTGTTGCTAATTTCACCCTGAAAATTGAAAAGTAAATGTGGATATTCTTTCTCAGGCACCAAAACAAGTGGAAAAATAACAGAATAAAAGCCAAGACTTCAGAACTCCTCACCTGGTTCGACCTCCAGAGAGCGACTGTCGATCTCGATGTCAAGCCGATTAGACGCGGCGCTGCACAAGTCCTCCAGCACACAGCGCACGGCTTCGGTGACGTTGTTGGGAACCGGCTTGTCCAGTTTCATCCTGCTGTTCACCACAACACTCCCATTCCTGAAGTTGAGGATCTCCAGCTGCTTGAACCCAGTCAGGTTGGACTGTAAATATGGCAGAAGCTGCACAGAGACAGAGAGGGAAGATTCATCAGCTGCTGCGTCTCAGATCTTAATTACAAGAAGATTAGAGCTGAAAAATCTATCTGCTGCAGGGAGACATGAAGTTTTACTTTATCTATGAAAATGTCAATAAACAAAACTGAATTTGTTTTTGTATGGAGTTGACAAAAAAACACTTAATTATCCTCCGTTAGTGACAGCGCTCAAGTTTTATTATTCAGGTCACATATAAGAGTGAATCCTATGAATAGTTTGTAATTAAATTTTAATGTGAGCATGAAAGGACGGCTTTTCTGTCACTGATTGTACAATTAGATGCAGAACAAAATTGGAGTTTTGGTTTCAAAGCACAAAAACGCTAATCCTGGAAAATAGAAAAACTGAATGGATAAAAGAGTTTAATAAGAAGAATGTTTACTGCAAGTAAACCGTCTGAAACAGAAAACTAATCCACAGTGATACTGTCCTACATTTATCCTGCCAGGTTTGCAGAGTCACTCAGTGAACTGAAGGTTTAAAGCAACCAGCAGAAAGAAAAACCTTAACCAGTTACCAGAGGTCAATACTTCCAGTAACATTAACAGTTAAAGTCAGGAACTGAACAAAACAGGTTTCAAATATTAACTTTTATTATAAACATTTTAGTTTGGCCAAGAAAAACCGTCATTTATGGAGAGAGGGGTGTGAATACTTTCTGAAATGATGCTGAATAAGACAGGAACTGATCAATCATTGACACCGATTACATAATTAAACTATTTCACATTTCTAGAATAAATTTGCTTCATAGAAACTCCTTAATTTTGAAGAAACTTGTTTTTCAGTAAAATGTTTTGCCGATGAGTCGTTTCAAAATCAAAATGAATTTATTTCATAAAACTGCAATGGAAACACGTTTTCACATCCTGAGTCACATGATCAACAACTGGAGGAAACCAACGAAGAAGACGACAGGCGGCGGCGGCGCCGTGTTTTCAACGGCTAAACGCCTGAAACTTATTCACACCAGATTTTCATTTTTATTTCATGGAAACTAATGAAATTAAAAAACAGTTTTTTTACATTAGTGGAATATTTACAAAGTTTTGTTCACGTTTTTAAAGGAACCGGTTTGGATTTTTGGACCGGTCGATGTTTTTATGTGAAGAATCTTCTTCTTCTTTAAACCAGTTTGTTTTTACAAGTTAACACTTTTTTCAATATTTTATTGTACAGAAGCATGCAGACCTTTTTATTAAAGATACATTTTTCCCCATTTGACTCAACTATTCATGCTTCTCCTTTATTTGGTTTTTCTTTTTATTATTATTGTGATTAAAAGTTCTGCTTAACTGCAGAACTTTGGCGCTGCACACAGAACCATCACTGTCTAAATCCACCTGGATTAACTAAATTACATTCTAAATGTATCAAACTCTAATGGAATCATTTAAAGTTGCTGCTTCAAACATCCAAAGTTACTTCTGACTCTAATTTATCCTAAACTTTAAATATATTTGAACAGAACTTTGACGTTCTGTGACTTACAGAACCGTTCATCTGCCTTCAAACTTCAGGGATTAGTTTTGGGATTAGACCAACACGGGACAGTTTTCAATGGGAAACGTTGGGCCCCAAAGTTTAGATTGACGGATTGGGTTTCATCTGCCCGCTAGTTAGCTAGCCAGCTGAGCTCTGGTTCTCTGCAGCTCCTCCAGAGTTGCCTCTTGGCTGCTTCTCTGATTAATGCTCTTCTTGTTCAGATCAGGGGTTTCCAACGTGTGGCTCAGGGGCCATTGGCAGCCCATGGACTGACTGTGTGCGGCCCCAAACTTCATTTCAACAAACGACTTTGACTCCGAGACTCAGGTGTTCAAAATGATCTCAAAGTGAAACAAATAAAAAATACTGGCTACATCACAAACCTCCTTTTTCAGGACAGTTTCTGTTGCTCAAAAGCAAAACTTACTGAACTCATTTCTGTTTCAATTCATTTAATAAACTTGGCTGAATACAGCAAGAAACAAAAAGAAAAATCGACCCGAATCCGTTTCTGACTGTTCAGAAACGACTGCATTGTGTTTTAATAATGCAAACCTGCAGAACCTTTTAAAGTTTTGGATCTAGAATAATTTACGCATCCTTTTCCAGGAACAAACCCAATCCTTAGTTTAATTAAAGTATTGCATGCTTAGTTTAATGTGGAGGAGATAAAAAACGATGTTTTATTTTTTCAGACTTGATGAAAATGTTTGGAGCTGCCTGGTTCAGTTGGACCCTCATGTCTGCATCAGTTTGATGGTTCTGTTGGAAACTTTTAAAGGCAGTTGAGGTTAATGGATTTTATCCAGGAGTGTCAGAGTAAAGGGGGAGGAATAAAAATGTATGACACAATTTTTAGATTTTTATAATAAAACAAAAAAAAAAACAAATTCCAAAAATATACATGAAAGTTTGTGATAAAATATGAAAAAGTTATCGGAATAGTTTTTAAATGCCTGCACTGTAAAAACACAAAAATTAACCAAGTATTTTTAGTCTAGTTTCTAGTACAAACATATTAGTTATTGAAATAAAACTAACTTACAAGTAACTTTTCAGTAAGACATAAAAACTTGTTTTAAGTAATTAATTCCTTAATATTGATGAAAAACTTCTGGCAGATTATTTCACTTATAGCATGAAAAAGTGAAATAATCTGCCAAAATCTAACTTTTTAATCAATATTAAGGCCCTCAGATTTCATATCTTACTAAAAGGTCACTTGTAAATTATTTATGTCTCATTTCAAGTGTAATAAAATATTTGCACTAGAAACTCGACCAAGAGAATATTTGGTCAGATTTTGTGTTTTTGCAGTGTGGAAAGTCAAACTATGAAGGAAGTGATGCAGGAAGTCAGACAGCTAAAGAAACGGCGCTCAATCAGCGTCGTCGATCTGAACGGATCCAAGCTGAGCTCAGATGAAGCGGGGAAGAGATTCGCTGCTGCAGCAGGTCAGAGCGATACGGAGCGATAAGGAGCGATAAGGAGCGATAAGGAGCGATACGGAGCGATATGGAGCGATAAGGAGCGATAAGGAGCGATACGGAGCGATACGGAGCGATAAGGAGCTCTGATCAGGACAGGTGACAGCAAACCCTCACCTGCCAACGCTTCACTGCTCTGACCGCGCTGCAGCTGCACATGGAAACAGTTCAAACACAATCATTTGTAAAGGATCTCTCTACTGCAAACCACAGAACTTCTACATCCAAAACCTGAAGTTTCATCAAAAGTTACGCTTGTATCTACTGGTTCTGTTAAAACCAACAGACTGGTGCAGACGGCACTGGAGAGTCACAATGAATATTAACCAGCTTACCAAGTTCATTTTCATTCAATATAAAGAAACAAACACTTTCTGAACTCCATGTCCAATTTGTTTTGGTTGCTTCACAAACCAGTAGGTACAGGAGTAATCCCAGTAGGTACAGGAGTAATCCCAGTAGGTACAGGAGTAATCCCAGTAGGTACAGGAGTAATCCCAGTAGGTACAGGAGTAATCCCAGTAGGTACAGGAGTAATCCCAGTAGGTACAGGAGTAATCCCAGTAGGTACAGGAGTAATCCCAGTAGGTACAGGAGTAATCCCAGTAGGTACAGGAGTAATCCCAGTAGAACATCCAAACACACAGTCAGAGCATTCAGTGTCTGTTTAAATGGGCTCATTAACATGATAACCATTAACATGAATCAGGTCACCATGACTCCTGATGAAACCAGGTCGGATCATTTAAGAGAAATAACAAGTCGCCCATTTAAAGGAGAATATATCTGCGTTCCCATTGACCTTAAAATTGGAATTACGGAAATTAATTAGTTCATGAAAAAAGTTTTTCAATAAAACGTTTTGCTGAGGTGGTTTTCCTGCTGTAATAAAATTACTTTGATTCTCAAAACTGCGACTGAAACACTTCCACATCACACCAGTCATGTGATCAACAACCGGATGTTACTACTGGTGGAAACCACAAAGAAGAGACAACAGGAAGTGTTTTTAACAACGCATCACGTTAACTTACTCAAATGAGATTTTAATTGTGTTTCTTACTTAATGAAGAAACAGCAATTAGAAAATTATCAGCAGAATATAAACAAAGTTTTGTGCACATTTGTAACAGAAACGCAGAATATATTGGAAAATATACTCAGAGCGGTAAATACTTACCGGATCAAACATCTGAAATCTAGTTTTGCCAGGAAATCAGTTAACAAGCAAAGTCCAAGGTTTGAGCAACCACTAAAAATTGGAGATGGAGTGTTGCTTTTACCAGCTAAACATCGATTTCAGCTTTTCTTTCAATACAAGTTACCCTGACAACAGAAACCAATCCAATCCACTCAACACGTCTGTGACAGTCCACCGTTTATCCTACATTTCATCTGCTCATATTAAACATCCATGTATGCTAACATACCAAACCCTAATGCCAAGTTTTAAATACAGTTTCATAAAAATAAGAATAATAACTGATGTTTGAAAACTCAAAGTGTTTTTATTGCATTTCCTGTGGTACATTCAGTTATAATGCCTGCAGATAGGAACGTCATCACACTAAGGAGATTGAAACTAGCATTAGCATAAAGTGTGTGATGCAGGAGCTGATGAGAAACCAAAGACTAAACCAGGAGAAGGTCTCCTGACCTGCATGCATAAACTAACTAACAAAAGCATGAAACAGCAAAACATCCTGAAAAGATCATTCACTTATTATCCTAAACCAAACTGATTTATATTTATGACATCAGACATGCAAATAATGTAACATCATAAATGTGAAGCCATGTTGCATTAAGATAAACTCCAATCGAATTTAGATCACGTTAAAATTAAATGTTAAGATGTTAAAATTGCATTTAGGTTTTTAACAGATGCTACAACTAAGAAGGTTCGTAAAATACGCCAAGGAAAATCCAGGAAAGTAACAAGTACGTTTTGAGAAAATAACTGTTAATGTCCTGAAAAATATGACTTTCATTTAAAAAAATCTTTATGATAACCACCAAGTGCAGGAAAATAACCAAGAAGTTCTGCAAAAATGGCCAGTAGAATAAAATAGAAGTTTATAAAATGTGTTTTAAAAAGTAGGTTTCCAAAGAACTTCCCAGTATTTTCTGGGAAAATGTCAAAGAAAATCCAGGGAAGTTCCAGACCAGTAAGCGCTGAAAGACGGAGAGAAGTTATCAAAAAATAGCCAACAAGTTTTGGCAAAAAAGTCCTGGAAAGTTTTGGAAAGTAAAAGTTTCAGTGAATCAGCCTCTAAAATCTGTTTTATGAGACCAAACTGAGAAATGCAGGTTGCACAGAACCAGGGATCCAACCAGGTTTAATCTCACTGTGAGAAAAACAAACTTTTCCCTTCAGTAATTGAGACGTTTTTCACTTCTTCATTTTCTTTCCACATCTGATAGCAGAACTGGCACCATTCAGGCATTTTGTTAGAGTTTACAGCTGAAGTTGTGTTTGTATTGATCAGTTAATATCCTGCACTGTGACGCAGTGGAGATGAATATTCCACCGGTTTGTTTCGAGGTCAAACATTGAACACACTGACCTTCAGTGACCTTCAGTGACCTTCAGTGACCTTCAGTGGCTCAGCAACAACAGAACAAACCCGTTTCCTAAAACTTTTCCCTTTTAAGTTCAATCTTCTGCTGTCCATCAGGTCTCTTACTTTCAGAGTGTTTACATAAATACACTGAGCCTGTTTGCAACCAGGCGAAGCCTCTTTCAGGTTAACTCATTTATCTTCCCTCCTAACAATGTGTGCTACATAATAACTTTAAAATTACCTGCTTAGAAACTCAGAAAGTAAAAATATCTAACAAAGCTGTCAAAAACCAAACTCTAACAGCTCAAACTGAAAAACAGAAACGTCTGTTCACAGCTGAGCAACGATTTGAGTGTTGCAGACTTTCAGTTATGTAAAAGTCCTGCAGACTGGATTTATCCTGTTTGGCTTTGCAACCTGTGAATTTCCTCTCATATCCACTTACATCATTTCAAACAAATCACACACAAAAGGAAAATACAAACAGATTTGACAAGAATGTGTGTTTTTTTTAAAGAAAGGAACATAAATACAGACAAGAAAACCAGCAGCACAAAGTGAATGTTAGTGAAATATTTTCAGGACAGATTAAAAAAACAAACTGCAGTGTGACTCAAAAGATTAAGGCAAAAAGCATAAAGAGGAGAAGTACAGAAAAGAATAATCTCTTTCAGTTTGGAATGTGAGAATGTTAGAAGATCAGATCTGGTTTTACAAACTGCATTTTTCACGTTGTTAGTGAACAAACTGAGGAGGAGAAGCTCCAACATGGAAGCAGGTGAAACGATACCGGGATGGAGGCTAACGTTGTCTGTCTCCCCGGCCCAGATTTACTGGAAGCTCCAGGGTTTGGCTGCTTTCTGGACCCAAAGTGCTGAGTCTAAGTGAAACAGAACAATTTCACCACAAGTGTTTCCACAGCGTCAACACGGCGGCTCCTCTGGAACAAAAGCGTTAGCATACTGCAGGTTTGAAGACATCTCCCACTTTTACAAAACAAATATAATTTATTCTCTTCTCAGGGTCTAAACTGTGAGTTACTGCAGAGCAAACAGAACTCCTGTCTGCTCCTGTTTCTACAACGGCAACGTTTTTATTTAAGATGCAGCGAGAGGCAGAATAATTAGAATAAAGTCATAATAATGTAAGAATGAAGTCAAAATATTTCAAAAATAAAATCATATTGAATAAAGTCAGAATGATATAAGAATGAAGTTATTTGTCAAAATATGAAGTCAAAACAATGAGAATAAAATACAATAAAAAGTCAGAATATTTCAAAAATAAAGACGTATGAATGATATTGCCATTATTATTATTATTATTTGTGATAATAAAAACTTTTCAAATTTAAATTTTTTTCTTAGCACGGCCATATTTCCATATTTATTATTTCCGTGGTATTTATTACAGTTTAGCCTGGTCTCATAGTATCAGGTAGGACAGTGAAGCGTGCAGAAGCATTACATCCATCACAAAAGCTCGAGTACCTACCAGTTCCAGAAAGGTATTCTCCAGTGACTTATACTCTGGGGAGCTCTTGTTGAACAGGTCGTCAGTAAACATCATGTTAGTGACCCTCAAGCTAAAGAAAACCACCAACTCTTTGCTCTTCTCCACAGCGGTCATCACGGGTGTGCGGCCTTGTCTCATGGCAGGCGCGGCTGTAGATCCGTACGGACCTTCATCAGATTCTGACGCAAATCCGCTGCCGCTCTCCTCTTCCTGTTGCTCTGTGGCTCCGTCTGCGGTGTGTGAATGATCTCCAGCAGCGGTTTGGGTGACCGGGGTCAGATCTGATGGACCTTCCCCTCCGTCCTCTGGGTCCAGGTCTGATCCAGGTTCGCTGCCCTGGACGGCGTCCTCAGCAGATGATCTGGTGGAAACCGGGTCAGCGGGACCGGTGGCTGGATCCAAGTTCTCCTCAGCAGTTTGATCTCCTTCAGGCCTGGAGCTCGAACTTCCCACCAGCTCCAGATCTGGTGAAAAGAAACAAAACAGCAGAAGGATCACATTTACATTTCTATATTCAAAAACACTTTAGTTACATTTTTTACTCCCATTTGAGTTTCTACTTCTTCTGAAACCGACACCAAGGCTCTACAAAAACCACCAACATATTTTTGGCAATAAGGTTTTTTTGGTGTTGAGCCACATTCGAATGGCACAACACAGTTACCTAGCAACCCCAACTAAGCCCAGTCCGTTACCTAGCAACCCCAACTAAGCCCAGTCCGTTACCTAGCAACCCCAACTAAGCCCAGTCCGTCCGTTACCTAGCAACCCCAACTAAGCCCAGTCCGTCCGTTACCTAGCAACCCCAACTAAGCCCAGTCCGTTACCTAGCAACCCCAACTAAGCCCAGTCCGTTACCTAGCAACCCCAACTAAGCCCAGTCCGTTACCTAGCAACCCCAACTAAGCCCAGTCAGTCCGTTACCTAGCAACCCCAACTAAGCCCAGTCCGTTACCTAGCAACCCCAACTAAGCCCAGTCCGTTACCTAGCAACCCCAACTAAGCCCAGTCCGTTACCTAGCAACCCCAGCCTAATTCCAGCTCATTTGGTCAGCTGGTTTTACCACTGTATGCGCTGTACAATGGCTGTTGGAAAAGACAAGTGTTTTGTTGTTGACTTACCGTCCAGAAACCATTTACTGTGTTTTTGTTGGTTGTGCAGGAGGCTAAACTTCTGCTTTTCAAAGATGTATGGTTGTATAACTGTTTGCAGCCATTTTCATGTGAGTGTAAACGTTGAGTTGGCCAGTCAACATACTATATCAATTTGTGATCACGTACCTACATGTACAGTTTGTTGTTTTACTCAGTTCCAGTTTTGTAACTGTTGTGTTTTGCTAACTTTGTTTCTGACTTTGCTCAGAAATCACACAGGACAGTAGATTTAAACTGCTGCCTTCTGGATACACAATAAACTTCTTTATCGGTGCTTCAACGCAGGCGGAGAACATGTTAGCAGAAGTGATTCTGGTTCTGGGGTTTAAACAGAGAGACGTTTTTCAAACATTTCTCAGGCAGAGGATTAGTGACTGAAACTGTTTGTGTGGAAGATTATGAGGAAAACATTCAAGAAACTGAAGACAGTTTGTTTGTTTTCACATTTTCAGATGCAACAGTTTTAAAGGTTCATCAATATTTGATATTTTGTTTCTAACTGTGTGTTCATTTCTGGCCACAGCTGTAGCTGCTTCTGTGCTTTTTTAAACGTCTCCTAATATATTAATATTTATATTAATGATTTATATTAATATATTAATATAAATTAGTTTTAATATAAATTATTCCTAAGCATTAAATTTCACAACTCTGGCAGCTTATTTATCAAACATGACAAACTATTCTTTTTATTTTAAATACTGCAGAATATTAAAGTTTTATAAATAAACCATTTTTATTAAATATGACATCTGTAGATGCACCAGAGGTTTTTCACCCATTTCTCTAAAGTTTGGGTCTCAGCCGTCAAGGTGGGAAAATGTTGCTGTGACTTAGTGAAATGCGTCTGTGCAGCGCAGCGTGACTTGGTGATGACCGGACCAGAGGCCGGCCGGCCGGACGGCCCCCTGCTGCTGCAGCTTGTCCAAGGGTAAAGTGACAACACCAAGTCTAATCATGCTGTCATTTCTATTTCCTGGGTCAATCAAGGTTGCATTTAGATGCTGTAACTGTATAAGATTATTTTTTACAAACTCTTCAGTTTGTGTGTCCCTTCCTGACACGGTGACTGAAACATCTGACTTGATTTCTGTCGGATGTTCAGGAGCAGGAGGAAGATATGAGACCATAAAATTTTAAAAGTGGTCCCAGTAAAAACCTAAAGTCATTTTAGTCCCACTGAAATACTACAAATAATAAAGTTATTACAAAAACTGTCTTTGTTTTGATCACTTGGAGATTCAGCAGCATCTGAAAAAGTCATAAAATATTCATCTGATTGTTTTTAAAGTCTTCAGATTTTCCATCACTGGTCTTAAATTTCACATAATTTGTGTCCTATTTATGTTTCATTGCCTGTGTAATGTGAGCAATCATTTGCTGTGTTGTTGCATCCTGCCTGAAGGATTAAAGTGTTTTTATGTGGTGGAAACTGTGAGGCTCACAGTGGGAGGCACCAAACAGCCTGAGGAAGAAACTTGTCCATAAATCTGTCTTATTGTTGTTTGTTTAGGGAAGTTAAACCAAAGGATCCTTGTTCTGCATCCAGCCCTGTTCCTTCAGGAGAGTTTATATTTATTTACATTTTGGGGTATTTTCACAGCTGATGGTCCAGTGCAGGTAGATTTGGGACCAAAACTGCAACATTTGTTGCAGTTTCAGATGCTGTGGTTCTTTTTCTCCCAGACTGAGCCAAACCAATCAAATCCTTTAAAATCTGTTCCGCTCCTCGCCTGTGGGGGCGCTGCATCAAGAACCACTGAAGAAAACAACATGAAAGAGAGAAAACACTGAGTGCATCTTCTTTCTTCATAAAAATGTAAACAAAAATGGAGCAGCATCAGATTTTAGTGTTTGTAGGATTTCTCTTTTGTCCACAAGTCATTTGTCTTGCTAGCGCTAGCCTAGCGGGGTTTTTTTGGTTGTATTTACCCACAATGCACTGCGCTGCAGCCCACTTCCTGCTTCTGTAGAGGTCCCCAGTTCACATATACATTCAAACTGAACCAGATTTCACTTCAACGAGCCGTTAAAATGGACCAGATTCACTTTCTTTTTAGTTTTAATCAAATCGGACTTTCTGGACAAACAAACTGGAGTTTGATTAAAATGGACTAAACATTAAAATGGTGTGAATTAAATCAGCTAAAACCTGTTCATGTAACCATTTTCTGAGTAAAAACCATGTTAAAATTTCACCATTACAGTCCAAAAGCAAATGGGCACCAACTAAAACCCACCAAGAGAAGTTGGGAAAGAAACATTTAGCCTCAGATAATTAATAAAAGTTGAGTTCTTGTAGGTCTGAGGTTTAAATACTAATAATTTTACAAACACGATTCATTTAACCAGGTGTAGAAACTTGTAGAAACTTTGCTGGTTTTCCTCCTTTATGTTTGGATGTTTTTATTTAACTGCAGATCTGCAGCCAACACAACGACAGCTGAGTGCGGTTTTCATTTCCAGAGCTCTTCTCATTACCTGTCAGTGGCTCTAAATGGAGTCTAGACCTCAGTTTAATGTGTGGTGAATCAATAAAGCTTTAAATTTTTAAACTTGGCTCTCCTTGACATTCTGCTTTATGAGCTGGATTCACCGGAAGAAGAGTCATCGTCTGTCACCTCAGAGTCCCACTCACCTCCATCTTCACCATCACCCGGTGGAGCCTCCTCTTCCTCTATTCCCTCCTCTTCCTCCTCTGTGGGCTTTTCTTCTGCAGCTGCCATTGAAGGAGTCCCGTCAGTAAAGCTAGAGCTGCTCTTTGGGAGGATGGTGGGGACAAAAGGCACTAAGGTGTTTGTTTTTGGTCTGACGGGAGCTGAATCCCTCAGCTTGTTTTCCAAAACTCCCACAGTGGAGAATAAACTTTGGGTGGGAGGGCTGACATCTTCTGGTTCTGGTGTGGACCTGGAGTCCAGAACCGGATAAATCACGGTCACTGCAAAATAACAAACACAGCTGGAAGCCACAACTTATGGAAAGACAAAACCTCAGCAATATTCACGTTTATTTAGAGGAACAAATTATCATTAAA
Organism: Gambusia affinis; assembly: GCF_019740435.1. Classification (NCBI taxonomy): domain Eukaryota; kingdom Metazoa; phylum Chordata; class Actinopteri; order Cyprinodontiformes; family Poeciliidae; genus Gambusia; species Gambusia affinis. The sequence continues at coordinate 25,358,317 of NC_057883.1, forward strand.
TTCATTTCATTTCCAAGTTAAACATTTAACTGAACAGATTTTATATACAAGCCCCCAAAACCCAGCTTTTATTTTGATAATCCACTTCCACTCATCAGCAAACCAATTTCCACATAATCTAAATATTTAGTTTGAAAATTAAATGTGTGGCTTGGAAAATATTTTGCTGTGAAATAAAATGCTTTGAAAAGCATTTATTTGACAAGATAAATATTGAATTAGGAGCTAAATAACATTTTCCAATAAAATGTGATGCTGGCAGCATATTATACCAACAAATTTTTAATAAGCAAAATGTTTAGTTAACAAAAGAAAGATTTATTTTGTACACCAAATATTTACTCTGAAAGCTAAATACTGATCTTACTCTAAAACCTTTAATTTGAACTAAATATTTAGTTAATGATATAAATGTTTAATTTGGGCTTAACTATACAGTTAGCTATAACTATACATAAATATTTAGTTTCTAAACTAAACATTTAGTTTGTAAGATGAATATTTAACTTAGACATAAACATTGAGCTTAGAACTAAATATTTATCCTCCTAATTGAATATTTAGTTGAAAACTAAATTATGTAGCCTGTGAAATAAATATTTCATTTGAAAATCTAACATCTATAAATCTTTGAATAACATGGTGAAAACATTTTCTTCTCTCTGAGACTAAACTAAACAAAACTGTTAATGTTTTACTGTGTAGCTTCACAAACATCATAATCATGAGACTCAGGTAAAAATGATTACCAGCCTCAAAGCTGAGAGTCTGTAAGTCCAGCAGCAGCGTCGGCTCCGTCTTCAAGGCCGTGACGACGATCCGTTTCAGTTTCGGGGCATTCACGTCTTCCTTCGTCCCTTTCCTCTCTTCCATCTCCAAACTGTCAAAGTCTTCATCCAGCTCCGTTTCTCCGTTGAAGACCACAGCGTAGCGCACAGAGAGATCCTCTGAGCTAATCGACCAAATCAAATCCGTTACCAACAGTTACCTCACAACAGACTAATAAAACCAACCCAACATTTTTAAATCCCTGAATAATTTCAATCCAAATCTCTGTTGATGTTCAAATTGTGCTGCTATCATTTGGCCAATTCCGCCTAATATTGTTTTACAAGCTTTCAGAATTATTTTGCTGGACTGATAATCATAAGTGACATCATTAGCAAACATGCTAGCGTTAGCCTAGCACTTAAACGTCTGTTGTTGCATGTCTCAAGTTAGAAATATCTTTAGAAACCAAAGCTTTTATAAAGATATAATACCAATACACCTTATATTCTGTTATTTATTCACTTCTGAATGTTTTAAGTTTCAAATAGGAATCATTAGTAGAATTACAGTCAAAAATAAAAGACAATAATTTGGGTTATTTAGCCTTGCATGATAAAAATAAATAGGTTTCAGTTTCATTAATATTTTACCATATTATTCATAAATTTATGAACGACACAGAACCAAGAAAAATGTTTTCTTATCAAGCTAAATATTTGGTTCCAAATAAAATGTTAAATATTTAGTTTACAAACCATATTTAGCTTGAAACTAAATATTTAGATTTCTTAATAAACCAAATTACTGCTGTTAATTTGTGATTGTGTAAATCTTTGTCAAAGGTCCATTTTCATATAATTTAAACTGATATGAGGAAATTCAGACAGGAAACCCTCAAATTCATTGAACTTAATCACAAAAGTAAAGTAATTCATCAGTTAGGTCATTTATTTAGATTATGCAACAGATTTTCTACCATAAACTGTTGGAAAACCTGCATATTTTCCCCAAAACTAAATCATATTTATTTGACAGTTGAATCCCCAAAACCGAAGAAGAAAAAACTAAAAACACATTTTCTTTATTTTAGTCGATTAGTTTCCAAAACATTTATTAAACTCACCGAAATCCAAGAACACGAATTTCTTTGAATCCTGGAACTTTTTCAAACACGTGAACCATCTACAGGAAAAGAAAAAACTGAGATGAAAAATGACAGAAGAGCAGAGAAGTTTTCAATCATCCGACAGGTAAATTAGAATTAGAGCAAACATGAATAAAAAACTAATTTCTTACTAATTCATTTAAAAAATTACTTCTTATTAAGTTTTCTTCATGGTGGAGTGATATTCACACTGCAAAAACAAAAAGGTTTACAGAATATTTTAGTCCATTTTCTGGTGGAAATATCTTAGTACACTTGAAATAAGACTAAACTAATTTACAAGCAAGTTATAGGAGCTTATTCAATAATTATTTAATATTGTTCCACTGGCAGATTATTTCACTAATTACAAAACGTTTTTCTCATGTTTAAAGTTTGAAATAAACGGTGCTGCCGTCTGCAAAAAGAGATTGTAGATTTCAAAGAGGATCTTATCTTCCTAAATCAAAGTTATTATTAAAACTAAAGTTAAAGTAGCTTCTCAGCAAGTTAAATATCAGCTTGTTTTAAGTCAACAATTCTTAAACCGATAAAAAATTTACTAATTTCACTTATAATGAGACATTTTTTGAGTATTAAGTACTTCTATATTCAGGAACTATTTATTATTATTATTGCAGAAAAGTTAATTTTTTGTAATGTTTGTCATAATTCAAGTGCACTAAAAACATTTGTAGAAACTAGATTCTTGTTTCTGCAGTGAATAATCCTGATTTCTGCTCTTAGTCACTAATTTATTTGCAGTTGATCCTAAAGGTTGAATCAAAGCTGTTAAATCAATCGGGGAAAGGTTTCCTCCTAACAGTACAATAAAATCTGGCATTTCCCTCCTGTGTTGTTATCCAGCCTCCCTGGGGGAGCCGGCGCCGCTGCTGAAGCGACCGCAGGCTGCCGGCGTTTGCATAAAGGTGAAGACAACAGATGGGAGGAGGAGTGCTGACATTTGCTGCAGGCGGGTGATCTCACCTTGTCTCTGAGTGCCGTGGTGACGCTGTTGTAATGCGGCGCTGCGGGGTTGCTAAGCATTTGGCTGTATGTCGGGTCAGACACGGTGATGCTGAACTCAACAATGTATTCCTCTTGGCTCTCCTTGATCAGGTCTTTAACCTGGGGAGCAAAACGATACAAACAGTATTTCTGGAAAACCGACGGTGGATTCTGATGATGGATTTACCTCGTCTGTTTCTGCTGGAAGCAGAGAGGGAGGAGGAGTCCAGGTGCCTGAAATTAAAGATTTTCACAGGAAAACTGACTTAACTCCACAGATTTACAGAGTATGGATGAGTGACCGACGGCAGGACTTACATCCACTGCTCGGCTCTTCCTCAGCTGCAACAAGCCTGCAAGAAAATAAAACATCTATTTTTACTGTGGTATTTTTATTTGGGTGTTTTTCTGAATATGTAACAATTTGCACAGAGAAAATAAAATGACACATTTAACAGGGTTTCATTTTGCCAATATTGTGGATCTGAAGTTTGTTTATCCTTTGAATTTATTTCGTTTAGTCAAGAGGCTCCAGACATTTATTGTTGCATTTTAACAATATGGCGGTTACCATAGCAACCAGTAACTGACAGAAACTCCTCCCCCTTTTTCTGTCGCCTGTAACTGATTATTACATAAATAATTACATTATTCAACAGCAGGAAATATTCAAGTGTTTTTCTTGTAAGAATATGATATTATTCTTGAAATCTCAACGTTTTGGGGAAAAGTTGGCCAGATTTCATGATACTTTTTCATCTACGGTGTCCTGATTCTCCATCATAAGTCTGAGTTGCAATAAATGTAACTTTTTCTACTTAATGATTTTTAAAACACTCTTTAACTCAAACTGATGTTGGTTCCCTATAAATCTGAATCGTGTTTATTATACAAAAATCATTTAGCAGCAGACTCATAAAGACTCATCCTTGATACTTTAGATATATTATAAGATAAATTCAGGTAAAAGCCTGGACACAGTTCTACTTATCTAATATAATATTCAGATGCCCCTACCCGTCTCTTTCAGCCTCTTCTACTCTCTGAAAGGAAAAAGAGAAAGTGGATCCTGTAAAAGTTTCATTTTACTGTTAAAGGTAAACAGGTTGTGATGAAAAGTGAGTTTCGTGGAGCTGCTGTGAATCTGCGTCGCTCACTCTGGCCACCAGGTCCAGATGCTCCTGAGAGCTGCTGAAGTTCTGGGCCAGGTCGTCCATGCAAAGGTTCTGATGCTGGCAGGTGAACACCCAGGTCCGGTACTCCTCCTGGGCCGGGACTCGGTCCAGGAAGATCCGGAACGCTTCCCAGATTGCTTCCTGACAAACTGAGGACAAAATCCTGAGTTTAAAACAAAGAATCCTGAAAAAGCTGACCGACCGACAGAGGAGTTTTCTGTTCACTGCAGAAACAAAATCTAACCAGGAAATCTTGTTTTGATTCCAGGTCAAATGTTTTAGCACATTTCAAATAAGAGAAAACTAACTCAACTTTTCAGCAAGATAAATATGCCAGTAGTTCTTTAATATAGACAAAAAATACGAGATTCACTGGCAGATTTTCACTGGAGACAGAAAAAAATGTCCTGTTATAAAATTTAAAAATCTGAACTAGAACATTTCTATCAATATTCAACTCTAGAATAAATCGGAATATGACAGAAATGATTATTGCTGTTCATAAAAAACAAGAATTTAGTTCATCAGAAAATAGTTAAACTTTATAACTGCTTATTAAAACAATATGATGGCTGGACTAAAATTTGAAATGTGTAATTAAATCTACAAAATTTATTTTCATTAAACATCCTTCAATCCTTTTTCTTCACGTTTCTAAAGAGTGACCTGTATATTTCTGGCTTGTATTTGGTGAATATTTTAAGGTTTGGAGCAGTAAATCAGCCTCGGGTTTCATCCTGTAAAGAGAACCACATCGTCCAACGCCTGTGGGAAATGTATTCTGAAACGACGCTATTACCTCTAATAGAACAATTTAATCTGTCTCACGTTGAAATGACGCGCTGCAGCAGCTGCTGGGATGACTTTGATAACAAGCCATTTGCAACCGTCGCATCGCCGTTTAATTCCCCTAAAACACCCACAATGCATGTTGGAGGATGTTTGTGTGTTTCATCAATAATTCAAGCGCCTCTGTTGAATTTTATTATCAGTGTTTTTATTTTGAAAACCCTCTGAGTTGATCATAAATCATAAAATCATAAAAATGCTTTATAATGTGTTATTTTGAGCAGCCAGGTGGAGATTTTCTATAAAATTCATTTGAACAATCAGTGGATCCACCTCTCAGTTTGTAGTAGGCGCGGTGGCTGCCAATGACGGTTTTCATCGTCTCCTGGGGACACACTTTGACGCCTGTGGAGTGGGCGGCGGACCTCTTCACCCGCTGTCCGTCCTGCTCGGGTCGGACGTCGGTCGCATGCCTGACGGGTCGGGAAGCTTCCAGAAAATGCCGGTACTTCACGTCTCTGAGCCCTGAAAAGTTTATGTCACCCAGTTCTGCAGGAGGAGAGACAAAAGAGGAGGCAGGAATGTTTGAACAAATCACAGGACAATTACAGCAAACAGTGGTTATCCTGAACAGGCTGCCATGTTCCTGACAGTTATCTGAGGATAATTGGTGGAATTACAAAGTAAACACAAAGTGAACTTTGGGCAAAGTCTTTCTGGAACATTTTTGGTATTATTTTATCTACTGGAATGGAGATTTCTTATTGCTGTTGGTTTATCCCATGTGCTCTTTGACCTTCCAGCTGGAAACCAATTAGCATTTTTATATAACAAAGGAAGTTTTTCTGCATTGAAAATCCACAAAGAATGACACAAAAAGTACCAGAAACTTGTTTTCAGATCTATTCAATCAATGTGCTTTTTAAAAAAATAAAAACAATTATCTTTAATTTAAATCCTAAAAAGAGAAATAAAATGCTCCTACAGTGATCTAAAAGTTGTCTTGTTTCAAATAATCATGTGATATTTGCAACTCTAACAGAGTCTTATTTGGTTCACTGCAAAAACTAAATCTAACAAAGTATTTTTGGTTAGTTTCTATTGCAAATATCTTCGTTCACTTGAAATCAGGCAAATTAACTAACAAATAGCTTCTATTTGTATCTTCTATCAGTAATTCCTTAATATTAATGAAAAGCACCAGTTCCACTGGCAGATTATTCCACCGATGGGGAAAATGTCTCGTAACAAGTAAAATGTTTTATCAACCTTTCAGTCTACAGGTGAACCAAACAAATCAGCTCCAATTTCCTTATTTTTGGGAGATCAGTGATCGGCTGATATGTGAAACTGATCTTATTTAAAAACCAACCACTGCCTACAGCCACACCATCTTCACAAACTCTTTGAAGAATCAGAATTAATGAGACATTCAGATAAATAAAGTATGTTTGAATTGTGATTTTTGCAGTGAGGGAGGTTTGACTGACGATCCGGACCAGCAGGTAACCAGCCAGAAAACTATTCCAAACTATTCCAGGCCTCTCAGGTCTTCTGGTTCTAGAACCAGAACCAAACATGGAGAAACTGCCTTCAGCTTCTACGCTCCTCTAATCTGGAACAAACTTCCAGAAAACAGCAAAAATGCTGGAACACTGAGTTCCTCCGGAGCTCCTGGCTGTTTTTCAGACGGACTTTTTCCCCGTATCGCCTTGTGGTCGAATCTTTTGGTAACATGTTGCCGAGTTGCACCATAATTAAACCCAAACCGTCTGCATAAAGAAATTAGATCCAAAAATGTACAAAACAGGAAAAGTGGCAAAAGAAAAGATTTGGGCTCTGGGTTGGTTTTTCTCATGTGAGCGTGGATCAATCTGACGTTAATCATCAGGCAAACAGCATGTTGGAGAACCTGTGCTTGGTTTCTGTTTACATCAGAACTGGGTTAAAACATTCAGCCGCCATTTTCCTCTCAAAGCGCGAAACAGTAAAAATATAAATACAGGCTTTAAAGAAGATTCACTGTTTGTGGGAACTTTAACGTCTCAATGCTGCTTTTGTCTCTTTGTCTTTTCTTTATGACGTGAAATAAATTAAGTTTAAACTAAAATTAAATTACAGGAGTGAGTATTAAAACATTAACCTTTGTTAGCGTCAGGATCGGGTCAGCCAAGGCTCACTGTCTGTAAGTATTTAATTTGCTCCACAGTTAATCCAACAAAGTGACTTACGGTGTTTGCTGAGCAGTGCTACTCTCTGCTGCTTCCTGTGTTTCATCAGCATAAGCAATCAACTAAAAACCAGCAAACCTGGGAGTAGTGATGGACTCTGACCTGAACATTCAGAGCCACATAAAGACAGTTACAAAGTCGGCCTTCTATCACCTGAAGAACATTTCCAGGATTAAAGGACTAATGTCTCAGCCAGATCTAGAGAAACTCATCCATGTGTTTATCTTCAGTCGTATTGATTATTGTAACAGCGTCTTCACAGGTCTGTCCAACAAATCAATCAAACAGCTGCAGCTGATCCAGAATGCTGCTGCTGGAGTTCTCACTAAAACCAGGAAGATAGAGCACATAACACCAGTTTTAAAGTCTCTCCACTGGCTCCCTGTAGCTCAAAGAATAGACTTTAAAATACTGTTGTTAGTTTATAAATCACTGAATGGTTTAGCACCACAATACATTAAAGATCTGCTGCTGTTGTATGGTGGATGATGGATGGATGATGGATGGATGATGGATGGATGTTACAACCAAAGGAATTGACTGAGAGAAAAAGTACCAAAGACATTCGGTGCAGAAAACTACAGAAAGTCAAAATAAACCAATTATTGTTTATTTGATGGTAAAATATCTTGTCACAAGTGAAATAATCTCAGTGGAACTTGTATTTCTTCTCAGTATTAAATTATTTAGCTAAAGAAATCTCCTATATCCTGCTGAAAAGTTACTTGTTTCCTTATTTCAAGTCTTCTGAGATATTTGCACTAATAACTAAAATACTTGGTGAGATTTTGTGATTTCTAGGGAAGAAGACAAAGAAGGGGAAATGAAAGCAGCGTGTCAAATGAAGAGCTGATTGTCAGAGAGATGCTTCACATGATGCAGCCTGAATTACAGATTAAACTTCCTAAAAATAAAAAAGCTATTTGTTTACCTGTAGATGCTCTGCCAGAGCTTCTGCTGTTCAACACAGTAATTTTGCAGCGTAACAAAAGGCAGCATGATGATCCTAAATGTGTGAGCCGGCAGCCTTGCTGAATAATTTTAGAAGAAAGGCCTGATTGTGACGCCAGCTGGCAAATCTTCCAGGACTTCTTAAGACAATAAGCCAGGATTTATGAGCCCCAAAACACAGAGTGGAGGGTTAGGGTTAGCACCCAAATAAACTATCATCACTGGATTAGGAAACTGAGAGACGGCTGAAGACAAACCAAAGGAACAGGTGAGTGTAAATAACAGAATTACATCTCTGTCACAGTTGAGCTGGCAGATTAAGACACTGGATTTCAAAAACATTTTTCACTTTTAAGTGTAGTAACTAACTTAAAAATAAGACAAAACTAATTTAGAACAACATGCAGGAGCTTGTTGAAGACAATAATTCATTAATGAAGAAAATGTTCCAGTTCCATTAGCAGATTATTGTGGAAATAATCTGTGAAAATAATCTGCTAATGGAACTGGAACATTTTTCTGCAATTATTACTGACTAAAAACAAGCTCTACCATTTTGCTGAAAGTTACCTGTAAGTTAGTTTTGTCTTATTTTAAGTGCACTGGGACATTTGCACTAGAAACTTATTTTACATTTCAACAAAAGTCGGTTTGGTCATAAACATCCGTAACTTAACCTACCAGTGTTAGCTTAGCTTAGCTTAGCTGCCTGGTTTTTACTTAAATAAAAAATATCAAAGAATGAGTCAAAACACAGAGTCTGAGTGATGTTCAGTATTCCAGCACAATTTAAAGTCATTTTAAAATTGATTTTGAATCAATTCAGAATCCCCAGCACCAGGAATTGTGATTTGATTATTTTTTACTGCACCTCTATTTTCTATCAAATGAAAAGCTGTTTAGTGTCTTAATGCAATCCACTGTCGCCACATGCTTCCTCAGAAGGAGGGATTGCTGAAGGTCTGAGAATCATGCAATCTGCTGGGCTTCCTCTGATGGAAAACATTTCAGATCAACCGTCAGGAACTGAATTTAACTGCTTTAGCAGATTCCAATAAAATGAACTGAATTAAATTAGATTTAGACTGAAGGCAATCTCTGTCTCCTCAATTAAATTTTGCTCAGGCGCAGTATTTCTGGAGTTCATCATATCAGCCTATTCTCTAAGCTAATAAAAATAAATTATGTTTGGGTGCATCATCGCTCAGCCCTCCTGAATCAGCTTTCCCTTTTCACTCCTCAGTAACAGAAGATTTTATACATATTTTCTTTATCTGTTAGCAATTTTTCGGACTGTTTCAGTTTGTACATAATTCTAATCTTTTACATTCTGTAAAATCCTTACAAAATGTGAGGATTTTATTTTTTATGAGTCCTGTAAGGAATCCTTACATTCTGTACAATTAAATTCCTTACATTTCATATTACAGAATGTAAAACATATCTATATTTTAATTATGTTACATATTTCTTGTTTTATTTCTCCATGTCTGTAGGTGAAGAAAACATATTTGAATTCCTTAACTTTGACTTTACTGTTAAAGAAACGTTTTAAACAATTTCTCCTCATGAAACCCAAACGCTAAACCAGAATCACAGGAGTTTTGTTAGATGTGTGTTTTAAAGACCGAACTTTAACATTCAGGTCAAATACAAATAAACATGATTTTATGCAGCTTAATATTATTGAATTGGCTGGGTAGATTCATAGAAAAATAATATTTATTGATCTGGTTTCAAGTCAGCTGCAGATGTATTATATTATATTATATCACATTTCTTTTTTACTTCCCTTTGGAATCTGCTGCTGCTCTCAAAACAACCCAAGAGCTAAAATAAAAAATATCACCCAGTTGTTTTTGGTAATAAGTTCATGTTTTTTTGGTATGTGGAAAATGAGTCGGTTCAAAAACCTCTGGATTGTAACACATCAAAGCAGCAAATATTGTTCCTCACCTAGAAAGTCCTGTTACCTAGCAACCCAAGCTGAGCTCCAGCACGTTTGGTCAGCTGGTTTTACCACTGTCTGACCTGTACAATGGCTGCTGGAAAAGACAAATGTTTATTTGTTGGCTTTCTATCCAGAAACCACTCGCTGGGTTCCTGCTGGTTGTGCATGAGGCTCTACTTCTGCTTTTCAAAGATGTATGGTTGTATAATTACAAAAATGAAAAGTGACAAGAGGCCCTAAAACAACTTATTCTGAAAGGAGCTCGAATCGGGCAGAACTGAGCAAACTAAAATCTCATTATCCAAGAATGATTTTGTGCCAAAAACGTAACAAAGATGTTTAGTGAAGTCCACAGAGGCATCCTAACCCGTTCCAGAAGCATGATAGGTCACCTTTAAGACAATGTCCACCTGCTTACAGTCGGTCAGCTGAGTCCCTTCCACAAATCATTTCTAGCACCATAAAGCACCAGGACTCCTTCTGGTCTCTCTAAGCTGGCGGCGGTCGCCCACATGCAGTGACACGAGGCGCAGGAGGAGGGACTGTTGGCGAGTGGAAAAGGCCCCACTGGAGAACTACAAGCCAGAAAAGATTAGCGTCCCGCAACATTGAGAACAAAATGGCCTTTGTTTGCTTTCGGATAATGAGCTCACCACGGGGCACATCGTACCGAGCGAGAAAAACAGAAAACATTTTGCTCTGCTAAAACTCTCCATCCTGGTGAACAACTCTCATGTGATTGACGGAAAATGTTCATGACCTTAAAAACTGATAGCGAGCTGTTTGACATTTGCTTCACATCCAAAAATCTAATATCTCCCTAAGATGGAGCTGACATTTTGGACTTGTGATGTTTACCTACTATTTATTGACACAAACACGCCTGGACTGGGCTGCCATTCAATCACAAACGAAAAGCAGCTCAAAAAGTAAAACACACTAAATCCTACCAACTCTTCCTGTCCAGTTTCTTGTTCAAATATTTTAGTTTTCACTATTTAAATGTAAAAACTTGAAAGTAACCTTTCAGTAAGATATAGACATTTGTATTCAGTCAATATTTACTTTGTATTGATAAAAACGTTTTACTGTTTAAACTCAGAAAAAAGAGAAAATGTAAAAACTAAGTGACAACTTTTTTTTAATCAAGATTAAGGATTTATTGACTTAAAAAGCTCCTATATGTAGCAGAAAAGTTTCTTGTAAGTTGGTTTTGTCTTATTTTAAGTGTATTAAGAGATTTGCAGAAGAAACTAGAGAAAAATACTTGGCAAGGTTTTGTGTTTTTACAGTGTCAGAGTCTCTGTCTTTCTACTTACCTTTGATTCGACTCGCCTGCAGAGTAAACAGACACAAGGTGAGAAATACTCCTGACTTTAAAAGCATGATGGGCTGAATTTTGTCTCTATCACTTCCAACGTGCTCATGTGTGAAGAAAAGGTGTCAAACAACAGAAACTTCCAGATTCTCTTGATGCCAAGTCCATCAGGAGGCGGCGGCGTTTCCCATCAGGCACACTGCTCTGCTCCCGGTCCGGCTGCAGAACTGGCTGCATGGACGGACGGAGCAGGAGGGAGTGAGGGAGGAGGAAGGGGAGTCCGGGTTCGGAGAGAAGTTTGGGTCTGGGGTTTCCTTCTGCGCTGTCGGGGCGCCGACAGGGACGAGGTTAAAAAAGCAGGCTGTGTTTTCGGTCTAATCTCTTTACTTCTTGTTGCGGCTCGTAATCCCTGCTGGGCCACGTGGCCCTTCGCTCTCATCCTGTTAGTTACCTTCTGGACCCTCGTCTGGCTTTTCAGCTAACTCAGTGTTTTAATTACAACTTCAGTCATTTTATGAATCCGTAAAGTTTTCTTCAGTTTATTTCAATAAAATGCTGCATGGTTTGTCTACAGTTGAACAGGTAAGGCAAAAAAGGAATGCTATGAAATGTATTATGTTTCTATGCAAAAACAAAACAACATATCAAGTACTTTTGGTCTGATTTCTTGTGCAAATGTCTTAGTACATTTGAATTAAGACTAAACTAAACATGTAGCTTTTTTTAGTAATATATCGGAGCTAGTTTAAGTCAATAATTCAATAATTCCTTAATATTGACAAAAAAGTACTGAAATAATCCACTGGCAGATTATTTCAGTTATAACAAGGGAAGATGTATTTGTTTAATTGAAAAAAATCTATCAATGAAACCATTTAACCAAAATATAGGAATTATTCACTTAAAACAAGCTCCTTTATCTTGCTGAAAAAGTAACCTGGCTTTGTTTTATTCCAAGTTTACTAAGATATTTTCATTATGAACTAGATTTTCTGTTTTTGCAGTGCGGATGAACCGTAAAGAGCAAGGAGCTTTAAAAACCCCTCTGTGTCGTTGATCGTCAAGCCCGACTGTTCCAGTAAACCTGACCAGTTTCTGACCTCAATCCTTCAGGATTACAGTCGGAGTCACACATCAGGTCTCCGCTAAGCTTCCAGTCCGCAGTTTGAAGGTAAAGATTAGGAAATAAATTTAACAAATCAGTTCAAGATTAGTTGTAGAGATTTGTGAAAATTAGACTTCACAGCTACGTTTCTTTCTGTTTGTTCAGGTAAAATTCTGTTTAAAGACGTTGAGTTTTAGGGTGGTGACATAAAATCGGCCTTGTTTATGCAAATTCAAATGCATCTGACAAAACCATCATCAGCCTTCAAGCTTTCCAGTATAATTAGCTCTTATTGTTACATTTTATGAGCTTCTGACTCCATTAAAATAACCCAACATTCACCATTAAACTATACTAGTTGCTACCCTGCTGACCGTTGGAGAGTTTCCAAATAAAACAATTTAAAAAACAAGAAATACAAACATCTTACTAAGAGGTTTAAAAGTGCTATCTTTACCAAACTATTTTCTTCCAGGCTCTGGAAAGCAGAGGACATGCAGGGTTAGAGATCTAAAATCTGAGTCACGTTAGCCGTCATACATCACTTACAGGTCTCTGGGAAAATCCACTCAGGGCTGATTATCGCTGTGATCTAATAGACATTGAGCAGCAAAAGTGTCACTGTCAGTGTGCTAAGTGCCTTTTGCTCACATCATCCTGCAACTTGGCACCAGCAGCAGAGGTTGCATAAGCTATTATGCAGATCAGGGCTTGCACAAACAGGTTCAACACAGCCTGATATCCTTTGGTCAAAGAGCATATTTACCTCAACAACATGCTAATGAAGCTGAGTTTTAACTCTGCTAACAGAGGATTTCTGAATCCTGCCGGGGATTTAAGGTGGGCCCTGTTTCCTAAAGACTACCAGCTGTAAAGTAAAGCAAAGTAGAAACTTTTGATAAGTGGCTCTTTGGAGCTTCCACAACGGATCTTAATATTTGGGTAAAGTTATTGTAAACTAAGCAGTGACGTGCGGTCAGGGGAGGCTGGTGAGGCAGTGCCTCACCAGCCAGCATGGAAAGAAAGAAAATATATAATCATAAAGTAATTTAAATTGTTATATTCATCCGGTGGTTTGTACTAAAAAATATTTATTTTTCATGTAGCTTCACCAATTTCGATTTTTATTTGTTCAAAATCGCTGAATTTTCTTATTTTCCCATTCAAATGCTTGGAAGCGATGCCGGTGAGGCAGCAGCGAGCTCTGCCTCACCTTGGATTGCGCAACCCCTGGCTCTGCGCTGGCTGCTAAGCGGAGAGAGCATGTTGCTGTACGGCGTCAATAAAATGGTTTAAACTAATTTAATATGTGAACTTATTTCCAATAATTTAGCTTATGTATATAATGTACAGTGCTTTTTGTCACCAACTGTGTTTGTGTAACGTGTTTCGTGTAATGAGCGATTATAAACGGCAGAGAACAGGTTCGAGGTGAGGCAGGCAGTTCTCTTGCCTCATGGCAGGGGGCGCTCAAGATCCCAGACGTTCGTCTTGTTCACTCCTCAACTGCCGAGTAAGTGACAGCGAGCTAGGCTAAACGATTCGGGAAGCAAGTCAAGTGCAGCGATAGATTATAATAGAGATAGTGATTTTTTTCCTCTCGCTTATCCCGACTTTCGACATGGATGACTACATTACAACACTAAAAAAGTTTTCTCAAGTGGACTTTCAATCGAAGCAGGAGATAATATGTGTGTTTTGTGAGCTACAGTTTGTATGAGTAAGGATGCAGAAGTGAAACATAACCTGTAAACTGCTGTCAATCTATGCATCTATTTGCAAATCTGATTCTGATGACGTCAGTGCCTCACCAGCTATGAACCTCACCGCACGTCACTGAAACTAAGTGTTGGTTTTTTGTTTTGTTTTGTTTTTTTACATTTCCCACAAACTTCAACATCCAATTGAAGAAAATGCATCAATCCTATTTTTGTAAATGTTTTATGTTTTTTCTTAGTTTTAACCTAAGAACAGAAATAAAATGGTGGCTCTTTAAAAATGACCATAGATTGACTAAGTTTGATATTGATTTAAAAAATTAAGTTGTCTTGTCTCAAAGTGTTATATAAATTTCCCACATTATTAAACTGAAACATAACCAAATAGTCAAATAAAAGATATAAACAGTAAACTGAGACACTTACCGTGAGATGTTCATACAGAAGAACCGTCTCTGGTTGCTCTTGAAGGAAGCGCATCAACTTGCGACAAAATCAACTTTACTTATTGGTATCATGGGTTTTTCCATCATCTACAATTTTTCTCAGTTCTGCTTTTCTGTGATCACATCCTCGCCTTCGTAGCAAATCCATAATTTTTAACTGAGAAGTTCCCGCTGCTTCGTCACGCAGCTCGGCTGAATGAAGCGCTATTTATTTGAATGTCGAGAGTTTTTATTTCAAAACTGAGCCGCATTAAGTTTCTTTTACATCCAACTTTCACCTCCAACACTGAACTCTGTTTTGACCGCTTCTCTTTACGGTTTTGTTTTAGCCGCCATCTTTGTTTCTGTATTGATGGATCTGATTAAATGGCTAGCCCCGCCCTCTGCTGGATGGAGGCCAAACTACAACACTAAAAGATGGGACGGTCTTACTGGACGTTTTTTCTACTAAGGCCAATTTTATCAATTTTATCGAATTTTAATCTAATAAAATTACGTTATTTTATTAGATTAAATTAAAAGGTTTATTGTATTTAATAAAATAAATTGTCGGTTAATATTAACCAACAATTAGTATTAATTAACAGTAAGTCAACTAATTGATTTAATCCCTAATCTAAACCATTTTCTATAAATGGAAAATCCTGAAAGACAATGTCTGGCGATCATTTTAATCCTAAATTCAAGCACAGTTGTGGAGCTGGACAATCATGCAATACATAACAGCAATCTACTTCTGAATAGTTCAGAAAAATAAATATAATATGGAATATGCAGGCATTTCAAAGTCTGGGAACAAACCTGACTGAGATGCTTCACGTGTTAAATTGATTTAAACAGAAAATCCTTCACTGGAGCTGAAGTAAAACAATTTTGCAAGGAAGAGTAGATGAAAATTTGTTCAGATAATCTAAGAAAACTAATACAAATGTACAAGAAGAATACCACTAAGGAAATAAACAATCAGCAACAATGAATCTAAAGATAATAAAAAGAAAACCAAGACAACACTAGAAGAACATGACAGAGGAAACATAAATTTAGAAAAATAAAATTAATGTAGGCTTAAGGACAAGCTATAAAACTCGACATAAACCAGCAAAACTAAACCTAATGAGCAAGGAATAAAAGAAAGCATTCAGAAATAAACATCTTATTCCTAAATATATCATCTACAGCAAAATACACTAGAAGCAGGGAAAATAGAGATTTTCAGAAAAATAAAGGGACTTTTTGATCACTAAAATTTGTAACAAGTTGGTGAGCACTGTAAAAAATTTAGGGCTGCAACTAACGATTATTTTAGTAACTGATTATCCTGATTGGATTAATCAGATAGAAAAAAAGTTGTAATATTCTCCAAGTTTTTAATTTAAGCAATTTTTAAATAAAATTAGAACTTCATTAAAAGATGCAAATACAAAATTATTAAATTCCTTTTGTAAGTAAGAAAATGTACATTTTATTGCCTAAAATGCAACAACATAGCATTTCATTAATGGTGAAGCTACACTGCAAAAACTGAAATCTTACCAAGTATTCTTAGTCTAGTTTCCAGTGTAAATTTCTTACAATAATTTCTTTAAATTAATAAAAACTACTCGATCCACTGGCAGATTATTTCACTTATGGGAATAAAGTCTAGTTCTAAATTTAAAAACCTGCCAGTGGAACTAAAACTTTTCCATCAATATTAAGGAAATATTGACTGAAAATAACCCCATATAGTTGTTGAAAATTTACTTGAGTTAGTTTGAGTCTTTTTTTAAGTGCACTGAGGTATTTGCACTAGAAACTTAACCAAAAGGACTTGGAAATATTTTTGCAGTGAAGGTAGCGAGAATGATCCGTTCTGTCTTTGTTCTCCAGGCGAGGTGCTGGAGAACACCTCCTGGAGGCAGAACACCTGAGCTCAGGGGAAAATAAAGTCTGGAACAAGGAAAAAACAGCCAAAACTCCTGTTTCTGGTCAAAAAGTGCAGATTATCATGTTCTCTGCCGACTTGTTTCACATCATCCCCTTGGAAAAGATGAATGCTCAGGAAAGACAGCAGGGGAACTACGGACGTGGGAAAGGAAAAGGAGAAGAGCATGTTAAACAGACATGAAAGGAAGAAGTGGAGAAACAAACTTGGAAGAAAGCTGCTGCATATGGCGGAGAAACAAACAGGAGAAGGAGGTCAGGTCAACCGACTGAACATCAGGGATGCTTTTCTGCTCCTGCTGGTAATCCTCACCTGTTTCAGCAGCATGATGGAGGCAGCATGAAAACCTCTGACACATTTAAACTAAAGAGGCATTCATGAGAACATGACTTAAATTTAGAGACTGACCTGCCAATCAAATTATGTAACACAGCAGCATAGATTTATCTAAGAATGCCATAAAATTGGCGATTTGTGTTCCTGTTCCTGCTGATTTTGGGCTTCCTTTCACATGAAGTAGGTCAGATTTCGGAGGTTATCTGTCATGCTTCCTTGAATAGATCAGAATTTGGGTGAAACAAAACATGTTCATACATTTTTTGCAAAAAATCATTCTTAAATAAAAAGATTTTCTGCTCAGTTCTGTCTATTTTCAGCTGTTTTTGGGCGTTTTGCCACTTTAAATCCAAATAAGCTGCTGGCCAAACCCCCAGTTCAACCTTCACAATCGCACCTGAAAATGGCTGCGAACAGACGTGCAATTATTTAACAGCACATCTTTGAAAAGCAGAAGTGGAGCCTCCTGCACAACCAACAAGAACGCAGTAAGTGGTTTCTGGATAAAATGATTGGCGGCCATTTTCCCTTGTCCGAAGGGCTGATTGTCTTTTCAAAACGTAAAATTTTTCACAACATGCTGCATTCAAGACTGACTGAAAAAACTGAAATTTGTGGTTTTCTTACATTAATAAACTTAGATATGTCTATAAAACATAACAAGATAAGATCCCGTCAACAACAACACACTTGTCTTTTCCAGCAGCCATTGTACAGCGCATGTAGCAATAAATCTTCGACAAATTTTGAAATAATATGAAATGCAACAATATTTTGTTTCATTTTTGTGATCAAGCATTTTTGAATTGAATTTGAAAACCAGCTGTCCCAACATCGTGGCGCTTCACTTGGGTTGCTAGGTAACAGGCCAGGCTTTGCTGCGGTTACTAGGTGAAAGTCTGATTATATTCCAAAAGTTTTTGAAACAGCTCATTTTCCATACACCAAAAATATTAATTTATTGCCAAAATACTGCTGGATGAGTTTTTTTAAGCTCGTGGAGAAACAAACAGTTTTTAGAAGCAGTTGAGACCCAAATTGAAGTACAAAAACGTTTAAAAGGAGAATTTTAAAACCTGAAAATGAGCTGCTGAAGCTCCTCAAAGACCAGATTGCCCCTTTTAGTTTAAAGAGACTCTGCTCTGCTGAATTTAAAATTCTGACCATTATGCACTTTCTTATTCATGGAAACATCCAGATGATAAAATGAAACCTGTCAATCATTTCAAATCCATCCTAGCATAGTAATTTTCCACAAAGAGAGATCAGTTTTATGAAAATAGCCTCAGATTAAACTTAGCTTTCTCTCTTTGTAACCTGAGACAGGCAGAGTGAAACCTCCACCTTGTAGATTAGAGAAGAACCAAATTGATTCAATCGGGTTTCACCGTCACTTCACCGGCCTGCAACAATTCATTTAGGTGATAACATGGACAACATGCTGAAATCATGTCAAACCAATTACTACGAAGACATTAAATGTGTTTAGTTGAAGAAACAACCAAATCAGGGCTTGAATTTTTGTTTTTAGTATTTACTTCATCCTCAGGTTTGGCATCTGCTGAAAACTTGTCTGTGTCTTGAAAGGAGAGGAAGGTGACCTGGATAAGCAGCTGAAAGTGGAAAGCAGCACGCTCGGTAAATAAACTCGTCTGCATCCTCCTCCTACTCGCTCCGTGATGATGGCTGTAATTTGGAGGTGGAGGAGGTGGACGTTGTTTGGTTCGGCTGGCGCCACAATTTCTATAAAGGTTTAATGGAGCTGAGAGTCCAGGAACATTTCTGAAGCCTTCCCCAAAAACAGCCAGTTATTATAATTTGAGGAATTAAAAAGTGCTTTTATCAAATTCACTTTGGTTTTTTTCTCCTTCTTCAGCCATTATCTCACTCTAAAAGTTGCATTAATGTGAGAATAAAGTAAAGAGAAAATGAAGTTGTAATTATTTCAGAATGAAGTCTAAATGATACAACAATAACTTGGAGAATGAAAACATAATAATATGAGGATAAAATAACAGTAAAGTTGTATTAATATGAGAATAAAATCTCATATAGTTGTAATTATACCAAGAATAAAGAAGTAACAGAAAGAGAATAAAATGTTATTCTTATTATTTCCCTTCTTTAACCAGGTAAACCACTTTAAGATCTAGATTTCATTTTCAAGAGGGACCTGGACAGAAGACTGCACAGCAACCTGCTTACAAAATAAAACAAATTAATACGTACACACAAGAGTGAAACAATAATAAAAATTAATAATATAAGAATACAGTTGTAATAAAATGACAATAAAATGATAATACAGTAATAAACTTGTAATAATATGAGAATAAAGTTGTAATAATATAAGAATAAATTTGTAATAATATGAGAATAAATTTGTAATAATATGAGAATAAAGTTGTAATAATATGTGAATAAAGTTGTAATAATATAAGAATAAATTTGTAATAATATGTGAATAAATTTGTAATAATATGTGAATAAATTTGTGATAATATGTGAATAAATTTGTAATAATGTAAGAATAAATTTGTAATAATGTAAGAATAAATTTGTAATAATGTAAGAATAACTGGTCTCCTAACTTGGCTGCTTTTTTGCTTGTTTCCAATCTAAAACTTTGTATTTTTAACCCAACAAAAAGCAACAAACTGTTGTGTTTTCTGCCAGTTGAGATGTTGCAGGATGTAAAGTCGACGTCATCCTCCACTGACCTGCTTCCTGCTGACGAACTGGGTCGGTTCCAGTCGGGTCCTTCTGGACCCGGCCGATCTCTCACAGGGCTTTGGGAGCGCAGATGTTAAGTCGACATGTCTGCCGTTATTCTGCTCATTGATCTGAGGTTTCTTGGTTGGAGCGTTTGAAGCATGAAACGTGGTGAAGATGATGGCAGCTGGTCGACTCAACACTTCAAACAACAGAGTGAAACCTTCAGGGCCCCATTTCTAAATAAAATGCACAGATTGAGGTAATTAAGGCAGTGAAAAAGTGAAGCTAATGGAGAGCAACAGTCACTCCTGTTAATGTCTGCCTCCCAACGGAAACATAAAGTTCAGTGGGCCTGACCTTTGAGCTCAAATGTCAGCAGAAAACAACACGTCTGACTGCCAGCAGTTTTTGTTCCCATCACACATCAGATGATTAGTTTGTTTTGTGGTTCGTCTGTTTCCAGTCTGAGCTGCTGCAGTCATGAGGCGCCGTCTGTAAAGTTACAGTCAAATACTAACAGCAAAATTTCAAAATTTCATACATTTATAAATATCAGACGTCCAAACTAAATATTTAATCCACAAGCTAAATGTTTTGTTTGAAACGTAAATAATTATCTTCTTAATTAAACATTTTAGTCTGAGATTTAGTTTCTAAATTAAATATTTAATTTGAAAACTAAATATTTAGTTTCTAAACAAAACATTTATAAATTCTTAGTTTATTCAGTTTTTGAACAAAATATTTGGTATGTGAATTAAATATTAATTGTGCAAGATAAATATTTAGTTCCTAACCAAAAGTCTGAACTAGTTTGTAAACTACAATTTTTGTTTACAAACTAAATATTTAGTTCCCAACTAAATGTTTATATCTGAGCCAAATGTTTAGTTAGTAAACTAGACATTTAAATTCAAATGAACAATTAATATTTAGTGAATATGTAGTTTGGTTTTTCTTACATTCTTAAATGTTTCGTGGTTTTTTTTTTTTTTAACTAAATATTTAGCTTTCAAATTAAATATTTAACTAAATATTTGGCCTCAAAGTTAAATATGTATTTCGGGAGCTGTGACGCCATGTTTCCTCTGGAGGATCTAGAATAAATTTCTCTCCAACAGAAAGTCAAAATAAATCCTGTTTCCAGTTTTCCAGGAACCAAGTAGGAAACAAACAGATGGAAGAGAAACTAAACTGGAACTAAATTATTGGCAGAGTAACGCTACAAATAATGGGAATATGCCACTTCCCCGTGATGCATGATGATTCCCAGATATGTAAATGACAACAGCAGCTGCAGCAGCTGCAGCACGAAGACCAGCAGCTGCAGCAGCCATTTCTACAAAACGTTATTCAGGAGGACAGAAAACAAACAGAAAACAAACAGAAAACAAACAGAAAACAAACAGAAAACTGGCTTCAGGCTTTTCAGATGTTTTGCTGTTGAATTATTTGAAAACATGTGTGTCATTTTCTTTTTGCTTTTCAATCATAAATTCCCACTGAAACACAATGAAGTTTGCAGTTTCAAGGTGAGCAAACGCAGAAAAAAATTCAATAACTCCTTTTGCAAGGCCAGTTATTGTTGTGGCTGAAGTTCCTGCTGTGGAACGGAGCGGTGTGTTATTAGACGTGTAGGTGAGCTGGAGGAGAAACGAATGCAAAGTGCTGTGAACCTTTAAACACTATATGGCCGCTGAGATGCTGTAAGAAAATAACACACACTACTGAAGACTAGGCTGCAACACACACAAGTGATAAAATCCAGGAAGCTGTCAGTGGCCATAAACGAGCCACTTACTGGCTTCACTCTATCCTACCAATAGATTGTCACTAGAATCATATTAATTATGTAAACTTTAATCTATTAGGGCTGCTATAGGTTTGCAGTCAAGATGTTCATAATCTGAAAGGTGTGGAGGATCGATTTAAAACGTACATTTCCGTCAGGAATCTATGAAGTTGGATGCTGTTAGATAAAAGATTACTGAAAGTTACCATCAGATGTGGCGTTTCGTTGTTTTGCAGCCGTCTGATAGATGATCTGCTGCGTTTACTAACCACCCAGCCCAGGATCGTCTTTAAGAGCAGGTGGCCTCCATTTTCCAGGTGCTGAATGTTTTAAACCTTCTCTAATCAGAAAGGGTGAAACAATGAAGCTGCTAACCAAACTACATGCGATAAATTCATATTTTACAGCTTCGTCATCGATGTGTTTGGCCTCGGTAAGTGTTGTCCTTCAGATGATCAAAATAAATAAGCAAAGCGATATGATTATTGCACGATGCAATGGTTGTGTTTGAATAATCAGATGATGTGCTCTGCAGCTGCTGCACATGAGTCATTCAGTAAATCACAAACCCTTTACTGAGAATAAAAAATGATTCGGTTTCCTCCGGGTGACTCATGCGCTGGAAAATTGTCCTGCTGCTGCACGACTGAAGAGCAAAGGTATCATTTCTGATAACACACATATTTATGAGTTCTCATTTTGTTTAACAAAGTTGGATATTTTCCCCAAACGCCTGATGTATGGAGTCCCATTCTGGCCGACTGAACTCTGGCACTACAGATGGCTGCACTGCAAAAACTCAAAATCTTAACAAGTAATTTCCATCTAGTACAAAAAATATCTTAGTGCACTAGAAACAAGATAAAACTAAAGTTTCACCAAGATCTAAGAGCTTCTTTTAATATCGATGGAAAAGTGCTGGTTCTGTCGGAACGTGGAAAACATGTTGGAATTTCTTTTGTTTTTGAAGTGTATCTGCAATATTAAAATCTGTTTGATCTGAAACATTTTAGTTTGACAATAAAACAAAAACAAAAGAAATGTAGGAGGGTGCAAATACTTTTTAACATCAGTGTAAGAATTACCAATAAAAATCTGTTAAAATGTTCAAATTGTTCTCTGCTGTCGTCTGATTGATAAAGTTTGGAGAGGGTGCACTTTCTTTTTTTGGTACATGTTCTATAAATCTAGTTATTCTGCCCAGGAACATTTATAAATAGCTCTTTAAGGGAAACTTTAAGTCAGGATTTTCTTTGTCTAATCTCTGTTTTATGTTCATCTTTTCTTGTCTTTGCTGCATTTTTAATCTGTTCTTTAAATGAAAATTTGTTTTATGTCATAAAAAATGAACATTTTGCACAAGAACATCAACTGTTTCCTGCAACAACAAAATAATTATTTCAAGACAATAATCTCGTCTAGTTTCTGGTGAAATTAGTTTAGTACTTGAAATAAAACAAAACTAACTTAGAAGTAATGTTTCAATAATAGGATGTTAATTTAAATAAATAATCCCTGAATGTTGATTAATATTAGATTCTCTGCCAGAACCTTTTCATCAATATTATTGACCTAAAAGAAGTTTTTATGTGTTTTCTGAAAAGTTAGTTTTGTTTCTTTGTTTGGAATAGAAACCAGACCAAAGTTCCTTAGTGAGACTTGAATCTGTATTTTCTGTAACTTTCTGCACATGGACATTTAGAAAGAGTTGGATTTTCTCTTTTCAGTCTCTGCTTTACTTTAATCTTTTCTTCGTTTTGATGCTTTTTTTAAATCAGAACTTATGAAAACCTGAACATTTTGCATCATTAATCTTGTTAAACACAAAATCATAACAATTATTGGAGGAAAAATTCAAATTCTGCATCAGCTGTTCCATTTCCCATCCTTTCTCTGCAGACTAGTTCTCTGAGGAAGAGCTTTGTTCAAATATTTCATGCATATTAAAATTCTCAAACAGAACAGACGCCTGCGGGGAGGGCTGTGTTTATGCCTTTGCTGACATTATGAGGGCAGAAGAGTTTTTCCCACCATCATATCTCAGTGATATCTGACAGCTGCTGATCAAATAGATGTGTGCTCCTCCCAGAGGGAGCCGAGCAGAGAAATGAGACGGACTGGAAGAGGGTGGAGAAACCAAACAGTATGAAAATGAAATCTCCTGTTTTCATTCTTCATATTTTCCCAAAGCATTTAGAGCCACAAAACGTTGCTCAGTAGGATTTTTGCCATCATTTTTATTTTTCTGAGGGCAGAAATCTCTCATTCACAGACATTAAAAAGCTTTTATTTCACAAATTTGCACCACAATATTTAGTTTTTGAGTAAAGAAAAACATTGTTTTCTATTGCACTTCCCTTCAGCTGTAAGGTTTTACATACAGGTTCACACATGCTCAGTACAACAGGAGGTGTTGGTGCAGCAGAACTGAAGTCATCATGGCTCTCAGCTTGGCAAATATCAGATGAAGTGTTTCTTCTTTTGCTTGACATCGATTTTATGTGAATGTTTTCCTGCTGCAGCCTGCAGGACTTTTATTTCTCTCCATTTTCTAACCAGATGATCACTGAGTGGAGCAGAACATCAGGCTGTGATCGGGAGCAAAACAAATGTAACCTCTGGATTACTTTAACCGTGACAGGATGTTTTCAGGTTTAAAAGGCATCAATCACTCTGAAAAAGATCAAAATGAACCAGTTCTTCCTGCGATTAGCACCAATCAGTGATCAATATCTCAGATTAAACGTTCATTCAGCATCACTGTTATGCACCTTGTTGAATTTGACAAATACAAACGTATTAAAGCTCATCAATACATTTTGTGATGCATGAAAGTGGGCAGTTTTGGATCAGATTAAAAAAATATCAAAATCAGCTAATCATATTTTGAGGAAAGCTGGAGCTGGTTGATCGATGCGTTTCTTGAGACATTAATAAACGTTGAATTAAAATAAATCTGTTTCATTGAGCCAAAAACACAGAACATGTTTTTCTCAATCAATCTGAGTTCATCCAATCAATGATCAATATGAGAAATAAAATTCAGGATCGATCAGCAGCATGTGCAAAAAAATAAATAAATGATGACATGAATCCTGTTAGTGTGGAGGAACAGATTGATTGATGATTGATCTTTGTTTGAACATTTAATTAAAATAAATGTTTCAGAATCTTCCTGATCTGGACTGAAAATCAGATCTGGTCCAAATTCACACAGACTGAAGATAGTGACTCATTTCTACACAGAAAAGCAACTTTCACTTCCATTTGCTCAAATTCATGACAGATTAAAATAGATTATCCAACATTTTATCATACGACTGTAAATTACAAGGTTTTTTTCTCTATGATTCACATTTTATTTCCATTCCTCTTGTAACTAAACCTGAACAAGGTCATAAATAATGAAATATGTGCTGCACAGTTTCATCCAAACTAATGATTTTGTGTTGCACACATTTAAATAAATATGACAATGTGACTGAAATAAAGGCAGCAGGAGGTTTCATAGGGGTCATAATGTGTCGTTGTTTCAGTCCCTCATCCGCCTGTTGTCATTTCCTCCCTTCCTTCTTCCACTCCATATTTCTCAATAAACAGTTTCATGTCCATGAGGGTATTCTTGGCTACAGTTTATTATTTTAATTATTCAAAGTGATAAAAGGTTATAAAAATGGAAAAACTCCATGTGTAAGTTAATCACTTCTCCATTCTACAAAGAGGATTTGAGCACTGCAATAAAAACCTCACTTACATCTCACAAGTTTTTCTCCAAAAGTCAAAAATTTGGTCTAAAAAATTCTAAATTCCACACCAAAATTTGGAGATAAAAGTCAGAATTTTTAGATTAAAGTCAAAATTTGGAGATTTAAGTCAAACTCTGAGATCAAGATCAAAATTCTGTCAGAATTCTGAGAAAAATTTCAAAATTCAGTTTCAAAAAGTCAAAATTTTTAGATTAAACTAAGAATTCTGAGATTAAGATCCAAATTTGACATCTAAATGCTGAGAAAAAAGTTAAAAAATTTATTAGTAAATCAGATTTCATTTTTTGTGCCCCTAATCCTCTTTCTTGCTATTCTCAATATTTTAAATAAAATAAAACAGATCTTGACCTCGAGTGACTTCCTGCTTCCATACACAAAAATAAATAACAAAAAAAGACAAGAAATGGTGAAATAACCATCAAATAGTCAAAATAAGTAGAATTGGAATGGTCCTGTAGAATTTTATTGAATTACTTGGAGCTTTTTTGAATGACGTGTTATCTCCATGAATCATCAAAATATTGAATTACTCCGAGAAATAGACGGATCCGTGATGCCATGTCAGTTTACAGGTACGAAATGGAAACAGTTAAGGACGAAATGGCAAGAAATGTTTTGTTTTTTATACATATACAACAAAAACGTTTAGTTTGGAGGATCAGTTCAGGACCTGCAGCATCTGAAGCGCACCAGTTTCTGGAAAGCCTTCTTGAAATCCTCGTTGGACATGGTGTAAATGATGGGGTTGATCAGAGAGTTCAGGTATCCCAACCAGGTGAAGAAGTCGAACAGCTCGGGGTTCAAACATGTCTCACATGTGGCCACCAGCAGCGTGTAAATGAAAAACGGAAGCCAGCAGACGATGTAGGCGCCGAGGATGATCCCCAGAGTCTTGGTGGCTTTTCGCTCCCTGGCCGCGGAGATGCGCTTTTTCTCCAAAAGCGCGTCGGACACCGTGACTTTCACCTGGTTCTCGCTGGTCGACGACCCGGTGTCGCTGGACGGAGTGTCGTGCCTCGCGTGCAGCGACGTCGTGGACGCCACGGATCCGGGAGAGTTGGTGACCAGGTGCGCAGAGGTCAGTCTCTTCCCGACCTTTTTTGGAGACTGTCTCAGAATGCGCTTCCGGGCCTCCACGTAAATCCTCCCGTACAGCACGATGAGCAGCAGGGTGGGGATGTAAAACGCCCCGAAGGTGGAGTAGATGGTGTAAAAGATGTGGTCCGTGTTGACGCTGCAGCTGGTCAGCTCCTCCGCCTTCACCTGCCTCCAGAAGAGAGGCGGCAGGGAGATGGAGATGGCGATGACCCAGGCGGTGGCCACCATCCCGACCGCGCGTCCCGGCGTGCGCTTTTTGGAGTACTCCACCGCATCCGTGATGGCCCAGTACCTATCCAGCGCAATTACGCACAGATGCAGGATGGACGCGGTGCAGCAGGTTATGTCGGAGGAGAGCCAGATGTCGCAGACGATCTGGCCGAGCGTCCAGCTGTGGATGACCGTGTACAGGACGCAGATGGGCATCACCAGGATGGACACCAGGAGGTCGGTGACCGCCAGGGACGCGATCAGAAAGTTCGCCGGAGTTTGCAGCTTCTTCGATTGGGAAATGGTTGCGATGACGAAGGCGTTGGAGAGCGTGGTGGCCAGCGTGATGACCGACAGGACGGCCGCCAGAGAGACCTGATAGGCGAGGCTCTCCGCGCTCTCAGGTAGGAGAGAGACGGAGCTGTCATTGGAGGCGTTCACCGGCTGAGTCGGTCCCAAAAGCTCCATCACTTCTTCCACTTTTACTTCCCCCACTGATGCTGCCATCCGGTCAGAGAAACAGAGAAACTCGTCTTCATTGTTTCTTTTTTATTCGCGTTCGGCTGGAAAAATGTAGAACCAGAATTCCATATATCTTTTCCATTCTAAATTAATTAATTATTATTATTAATTTTTTTTTTTTTTTTTTTTTTTCATTCCACAAAGTAAATTTCTAACTGCGATCGCGCTGAAAGAGGCAGAAAATGTTGGAGAATAAATGTCGATCCGGATGTTTTAACATCTGGGAGGAAGTCGCAGTCGATCCGCATGAAGCCCAGATGTTTTCCAGAGTTGTGGCTCCTTGTGGCTGAACGGAGATCCGAGCTGATGACTCGTTTTATACTCTGACATCAAACCAGCGCAGCTGATCACAGCCTGATCCTCTGGAGGAGAAGGACCTGCGCTGGGTCAAAGCGCCCACAGCTTCCATCAGGCAAGAAAATAATAAGAAGAAGGATATATAATGTTCAGACATTTAGATTAATACTCCAGGAATATTTCTGAGTTTGAACAGGTGATAATTTGCTATAAAAGGTTTAAATTTTGGGATTAAACTCGGAAGTTTTATTTGAAAAAACAAGGAGATGTCTGAGCTAAACAAGCCGAACATTTAGACATTAATCTCAGAAATTTTATAGAAAAAAACAGAATTATCTGAGTTTCAAAAGTAAAAAATCTTTTAGAAACAAAAACTCAGAAATTATTTTTGATTAATCTTTTGTTTAATAAAAAAAGCTTACATTTCTAGATAGATCTTAGAAATTTCTGATCTTGAAAAGTCAAAAATATGCCAAGAAAAAACTCAGAAATGTTGAGATTAACCTAAGAAATATTCTAGAAAATATATGGATACAGTATTTCTGAGCCACAGATGTAGAACATTTTCCAGAAAAATCGGAAATTCTGAGATTTAGCTCAGAAATTTTCTAGAAAAAAATTAATTTATGAATCTTCAAAAGTCAAAAAACTGCTCAGAATTATTTTTATTATTAATCTTGAAAATCCTGGAAAGTTAGAAAATACCAGGAAATTTCTATGGTAGAAAAGTTGAATTTGCACCAGAAATTTTTAGACGGATTTTTAGACGGATCTCAGAAATTTCTTGAAAAACCTGAAAATTTCTGAGTTTGAGAAGAAAAAATGAGCAGTGCAGCAAAATGTGTCAATATTATGTTTGTGCCATTTTTACTGATAAAATGAATTGATATGATTCTTTTATTTACATAAATGTGATAACAAGCCACATCTGTGCGTTAATCCAGCCTGAAGTTTAATTCCAGATGTTTTTTACACACTGAGGTGAAAAGTGACGTTTTATTTTTAAAGTCTGGGATTTACAGTCAACAGCAGAGTGTCCATTTCAGTTCCTGGCCTTTATTTGCTCTATTTTACTGCGTAAGACTTTGTTTTTTTGCAGTGTGGAAGGAAACACTCTCAGCTGCTGGTGTGTTGTCAGTGTTGCCACGTCGGATGTGTGAAAGGAGCCGTCGTTCCAGGCTCTGGTCAAACATCCTGCTTTTTAATGAATCCTTTTCTTGCCAGTGACTACAGCTGAAAATTTCACAATTATATACAAAAAAGATGCTGAATAATCAAACTACAGCGAGTTGTAATGTTTCTTTGCGGTTTATGTAGCAGCTTTAATGCTCATGCATGAGTTCAGCGGCGGCTGATGTTCTGTGTCAAAGCCTTGCAGAGAGCAACACCAAACCTTCCTGTTAGTTCATGATTGTACTCCTTGACTGAGCGCCTGGCACATCCGATGGACGCTCACTGACACACTGACATGCCTGCTACGTTGTGTTTTCTGCTGCAGACGCGAGTCCATCACAGCAGAGGATAAAACATAATAAATACAAAGAAATTACAGGAAAAACTCCCACAGAACACCAACTGGAAATAACAAGAGCAGCGATGCTTTCATCTTTATGTCTGACTAGAAAAAATAATATTTTAGTTCCCACTGGTGGGAGACGGAGCAGGTTGATGGCTCTGTGGACATTATCAAGGAAACCGGGGTACATCACATTAACGGCAGGACTTTTTTACATCCTTTTCAGTTGTGTCCAATCTTGTAACTTACATAAAATTGTGCAAATTGGAGTGACAAAAATAAATTTGCTCAACGGAAACATGGTAATAAAAAAAAAAACGTTTTTATGCTAGTATGAGAGTTTTTTGGCTGTATCAAAATTGGTTTATTTCTGAAAACTGCAAACATTTTTTCACACCACATGAGTCATGGGATCAACAACTAGATGTTGCTACTGGCAGAAATGACAAAGAAGACGACAGGAATTAGTCAGAGGATTTTTTTAAATGACTTATCAGGTGAACAAACTGACTCACTTATGTTATTATAACTATGTTATAATAATTACATTATAATAATTACGTTTCTTGTTCATTAGAAACAGTAATTGAGAAATTGGGTTTTTTCAACATTAGTGGGATATTTGCAAGGTTTTGCGGACATTTGTAATGAAAATACAATCAATGACAATGCTGATTGTGTTTCATACTTTCAAGATGTGTAGGCTATAATTCTCTGAAATATAATTATATTTCCAATATTTATAGTTGAAGGAAATGCAAGTGGCTTCTGTGGTCATTCTGATTGAAAAGTTTCAGTGTGACCCACTTTGACAGCAGCAGCAGCAGCAGCATGTGCCACTTTCAGAGGCTCTGTTGTGTTATCTGCCCTCATCTCCAAACACAGGGCAGAGCAGCGCGGCAGACAGAGACCTCCAGTCTTACTCTGACCCCAAACTCCTATTTTTAGTCATTTAATAAGAGATCCAGAGAGCCTTTCCATTTGTAGTGAGCACAACATGAAGCTGCTGGTTCACATCATCAGTAAGAATCGTTGAAAAATGTTTGAACTTTGGCGCTACGCTAGTTTTGTTCCAAAGCCTTTTGGGGTTCTGTGACATAATGCTTCCTGACTGGGGTAGAATAAAGGTCAAGTTTTACCTGGGGGGTTTCCTAAAGAGCCAAGATATCCTGGAAGACACAAACAGTTTGTCAGATTAAAAGTACCTTGGAAAATAATAACCTTTAAGGAGCTAAATGACATCAAAAAATCAGGAAAAAAAATGCTAATGTGCTAATAGCAGAGCTAATGTTTCATCTAGCATTTCAGCTAACTTTGAAAATATTTTTCTATTAAATTGGTTCTCAGGAGGTTTTCTTTGAATAAAAGTTAGTGGTTTAGGATTAGCCTCCACTAGCTCTTTTGCTAACTTTGAAAATATTAGCATGTAGCATAGTTAGCTTTCCCTAAATTCTAAACAAAAGATTTACTTGGCTGTCTTAAAAACTTTTAGTTGTCTAAAGTTTAATGTCTGTGTTGAAGTTTTGGTACTGACTGGGAAATGATTTGAATTAAAGTTGGATCAGGTTCTGCTAAATACTGGGCTGGTGTAGAGCTTTAGCGTTAGCATAACTAATGTTTGTGATAGTTAGCACAGCTAACATTTTAGCTGGTGGTGCCCACTACTGTTAAAGATAATCAATTTGTTTATTGTCATGCTGTTTGCATTTGAGGAGGAGATCAGATAACCAGTAAAAAACTGCATTTTAAAGTTTTAAAAATATTAAAAGTAGGAAAACTGAGGGAGGAGACTGATTATCAAGGACTGAAGAATATGGAAACCAAAAGAGGAAAAGCCTGACAATCATCTAAGGGGAATAAATGAAAATGTACAAGAATCAAGAAACATGGGAATAAACTAAAAAAGAAAAAACTAAACATAAAGGAATGGGATTTTCTGGCAACAAATTAATAACAATAATGAAATGGAGAAATAAACAGAATACTGCAAAACACAGAACATAAATAAATCACATGGAAATGATGAAAACGCAAACATGAAAGGAATTCAGCACCAAACACCAAAAGGTCCCGACAGCAATGATAGTAAAAAAACAAAACAAAACATATTTACAAAGTCAGTAAATTATGTATCTCTGAATAATCCAACCTGACGGATGGAATATGAACCTCAGCAGATGGAAAATAACACAAAAAAACATTTTATGTACAAACTGTAGCATTTACTGAGAGTCTGCAGAGAAGTTTTCCTTCTGCACAATGGATTAGATTATTACCTTTATTTATTAGTTTTATTCTACAGCTGCAACTAATGATTATTAATTTAGTAATCAATTAATCTAAAGATTATTCTGATGATTAATCTGATAAAAAAAATTGGCCCACAGATTTGTTTTATTTAACTACTTAAGCCATAAACTTAAATAAACCATTTTGGTAATAAACACTTACACAGTTAGTTTATTGCAGTTTATTAACTAAATGCAGTAGCATACTGTTCCTCAGGTGGAGCTAAAGCTACGCTAGCTGAGGGGTTTGGGGTAAAATATATCTACAGACAAAAATGTTTTTCTTATCTTAAATACAACATTTGTCATGATTTGCTGGTTGAAGGATCCAGGAAGTGGAGAAAATGAAGGTTCATGTCAGCTGTTAAATTATACTAGCCCACAAAATGGTGAGAGCAAAAGGTGTTAGAAAAGATCAGTCAGTTGTTCAACAATACTTTAATGTTTTTTTGAAAATAGTGTCTTTTGTCAAGTATTTATTACCCGACTGATGTAAATATAATCACAATACTTTGATCTTTTTGTATTCTGCAACTAAAAATTAACTACAACTAATAAAAACTAAACTAAAACTGAACAATACTGAAGTAAAATAACTGATAAAAACTAGCAAACACACTAAAAGTCTAAATTAAAGCAAACTGAATTAGACAAACAAAAAGTCTCAACAAATTAAAACTTAACTGCAAAGCTAAAGCTCAAAAGTAAAGATATTCAGACAAAATGCTGCTTAGAAGATCAAATAATCAGAATAAACTTTGCATATGCAGACACTATCTTGTTTGCTCAAATCACAGTTATCAAAACCTCTAAAAACAAGTTTATTTATTGTGGTCACCTCCTTCTATCTCCACCAATCGACAGCTGTGGAAGCTAAAGCAAATAGGGCAGAGCGAAAATCAGGACAGATCCCATGTCATTGCAAGATTTCACCCTCCCCTTCCTCCCGATACCCTCGCTGCGGGGAACGGCTCCTTCTTATCCATGTGCTTTAGAGATGAGACATGGGAGAAATGACCAAGCTGAGCAGCTAGGTCAGCCTCGTTTGGAGTCTGGGACCTGGAGGTCTACCAACACCAACTGCACTTCAATGTGGCGTCTGCTTTAGCACAATCTGCTGCACATGCAGCACTGGAGTACCTGACAAGCATCTCGAAGCTTCAACTGGGGATTCACAGTAAAAAATACATAAATAACCAGTTATATGCTAATATTGACCCCTGCACAACAAACTGCCCCCCTGTAATCATGGCTTTAACTGTCAAGTTATCAACCAACATGCTAAATCCTAAATACACGCCTGATAAATTAACGAAAAAGGGATGCAGTGCTTTGCTGCACTATAACAACTAGACAACAAGGTCAGGAAACAGTTTTAATTCAGATAAAACAGCTGAAGCAGTTCAGTTGTTCTTGCTGGACTTTGATGACCTTAACAGGTCAAATCCAGTGAGTTTCTGTTCAGGTGTAAAATAAAAAAGGCGACAAACACGCCAACACTGACAGAGCATCAGGAGAGCAGCTGTTTAAATTAGCTAATCCACCACCGTTATGCTAGATTAGCTACTAGCAGCAGCTAATCCACCACCGTTATGCTAGATTAGCTACTAGCAGCAGCTAATCCACCACCGTTATGCTAGATTAGCTACTAGCAGCAGCTAATCCACCACCGTTAGGCTATATTAGCTACTAGCAGCAACTAATCCACCACTGTTATGCTAGATTAGCTACTAGCAGCAGCTAATCCACCACCGTTATGCTAGATTAGCTACTAGCAGCAGCTAATCCACCACCGTTATGCTAGATTAGCTACTAGCAGCAGCTAATCCACCACCGTTATGCTAGATTAGCTACTAGCAGCAGCTAATCCACCACCATTATGCTAGATTAGCTACTAGCAGCAGCTAATCCACCACCGTTATGCTAGATTAGCTACTAGCAGCAGCTAATCCACCACCGTTATGATAGATTAGCTACTAGCAGCAGCTAATCCACCACCGTTATGCTAGATTAGCTACTAGCAGCAGCTAATCCACCACCGTTATGCTAGATTAGCTACTAGCAGCAGCTAATCCACCACCGTTATGCTAGATTAGCTACTAGCAGTGGCAGCAGCTAATCTACCACAGTTATGCTATATTAGCTACTAGCAGCAGCTAATCCACCACCGTTATGCTAGATTAGCTACTAGCAGCGGCAGCAGCTAATCTATCACCGCTAGCAGTAGTTTACTGCTCAGGAAACGACTAAAGGGCCATTCCAAAAACGTTTTTGTTACTTTCAGCATCTTTTATCTGCCATCGTTAAATAAATATAACAGCCAGACTCTCTAAACCTGGACTGGATTATTCTCAACTAACAGCAGAATAATTAAATCCAAGTTATGAAACTTTTATTGTTTATTAGTGAGACTTTAAAAAGCGCTTTCAGCCCTTTTTTTTGCATCTCTATCACATAAAAACTGAAATGTCCAATATTTTTCATGTTATATCCAGTTTTAACCTTTTGTTTTTCCTCATAAAAGATGCTGAAGGCAGAGAAAAATTAGGAAAAATTGCCCTCAATAATTCCTTAATATTGATTAATACTTCAGCTGGCAGATTGCTTCTTGTTAAAGTGAAATAAGCTTCTACTTTTTCTTACATTTGAATAAATTATTGATTTAAAACAAGCTCCTATATCTTGCTGACATATTATTTGTAAATTAGTTTTATCTTCTAGGATATTTGCACTAGAAAGAGCAGAATTACTTGGTAATATTTTGTGTTTTTGCAGTGCTAAAGAAACACATTACAAATGGGAATGTTGTGTTTGTGGGTCTCTAATTACACATTCAGTCACACTGTACTCTAAACAATAAGTAATAAATATATTAATATAAACATGGTACTGCAGAATATTGTGATAAAACTGCCATCCTGACTCTTAGCATGTAGAAGTAGAGTGTCGCTGCGTCCATGCTGCGTTTGGATGAGCAGAGAGAGGAGCCAGCGCCTGGCTGCAGCGAAGCTGTGGGAGGAGCCGTGAGGGTGGAGGGGGTCGGCCACGTCAACCGGCCCGGAACCACGTCAACCGGCCCGGAGCCACTGACGGACCCGGACAAAAACCGCCGCGCCGCAGCGCAGGACAGCAGCCTCAGCACAGAACACGGGGTGGAAACGGGCCAGGACCCAGCAGACCCGCCCACCGGCCAGGCCCACATCTCCCTCTGCCTCACTGCGTCCACACGACGCTTCACATCACTGATGTAACCTTCAGACTGGCTCGGTGTTGCAGTTACGTCTTTATCCACAGACAGAAAAACAAACATGAACTCATTCTTACCAAAGTGTAACTTACAGCAACCAGTCAACCAATTAACAGTTTTATTTTTAGACTGTGGGAGGAAATCAGAGAAAACCAACACATGCAAAGGCAGGACATGCAAACTCCGTCAAAATAAAATCCCAAACCAGGATTCAAA
The DNA here is from genome assembly GCF_019740435.1 of Gambusia affinis. Taxonomy (NCBI): domain Eukaryota; kingdom Metazoa; phylum Chordata; class Actinopteri; order Cyprinodontiformes; family Poeciliidae; genus Gambusia; species Gambusia affinis. The sequence goes on from NC_057883.1 coordinate 25,392,852, forward strand.
CCCAAACCTTCCTTCTAAAAGACACTGCAACTGTTTCCATTACAAATGTCTGCAAAACTTTGTGAATATTCCGCTAATGTTGATAAATTGTAGTGTTTCCACTGAGTAAGAAACATTCAAATCATTTGTGAATAAATCACTAAAACCTCCTACAACTTCCTGTCGTCTTCTTCATGGTTTTTATGCCAGCAGTTTCCTGCTAGTGATCATGTGACTTGTGATGTCACCAAAGTGAAGCAGTTTTGTGAAAGAAACCAATTTAAATACGGCCAAACAAAACCAACTCATCCTAACGCCAAAACGTCTTACTGAAAAACTAGGTTTTTTCTAAAACTGACAAATTTCCAGTAAATATTTTGTCAATGGAGAAACAGCTAGTGCTATTTGTTACTGCTAAAACAATAATATACAAAAAAGACAACTGAAATAAAGTTTATTTTACACATTGCTTTTATTTGTTAATACTGGGATAAATTTTAAAGTGGAACTTCCCAGTAAAAGCAGAACTATACTGAGGGGCGTGGCCAAGTGTGGCGGTTACCGAAGGTTACTGTCGCTAAATTATAAACCTCATTATACTTAGTGACCTTTCTGAATTTTTATCAAAAAAAATTATGATAGAGACTCTTTTGTGTTGTTGGAGACAGAAAAAAACCTGAAATTTAAACAAAACTGTCAAAATTCTGAGAAACATCAAGAACCCTAAATAACCTTAAATAACCCATGTAGACAGTTTATCAGAAGAAATGTTTGATTTCGGGGTTAGTTAGACTTTTACTCACACAATTATAAAACCGTACATCCTTGAAAAGCAGAAGTAGAGCCTCCTGCACAACCAACAAGAATGCAGCAAATGGATAGTAAGTCAACAACAAAACACTTTTCCAGCAGCCATTGTACAGCACATACAGCAGTAAAACCAGCTGACCAGACGTGCTGGAGCTCATCTTGCGTTGCAAGGTGGGCGGCTGATTTGTGACTTTACATTCCAGAAGATTTTGAAACAGAAACCAAAAAACAAATTTATTGCCCAGAAACATCTGGATGGTTTTATTTAGCCACAGTAGAACCCAAATGGAAGAACAAAAACACGCAAAGTGTAGATTTCACTTAATAGATCCTCTTTTAGAACACGTCAAAATTTGCCACCCTGGATTCTTCAGATAGTGTGGATGCTGCGTTCAAATACAATGAGAGAATAAAAAATAGGACACATGTTGACATGTTACAGAACCCATTTCTCTGCTCTGCGGCCGAGGCGGGTCTGATGGGATCTGGTGTTTTCTGCTTCGCCAATCAGCTCTCCAGCTAAAAATGTATTGAGAGAAAAGTGGGCTTCTAAGTACAACTGGGGGCTTTCTGAGCGCGAACCATCCAAATCGGATGATCGTATCATCAAACCCTTGCCACCATGTTGGGGATTGTGCTACTTTTTGGAGAGCTGTGTCCTATTTGTGCTCTGCTCACTGGAACAGCAGCACATCCAAGAGAGGAGAGGCGGGAAATGTACACTAAATGCACAGAGTGAAGCTCTATTTTATTCCCTTGAGGTAAATACATAACAGGAAATGAGCTAAGTGTTGCTGATAACTGGAAACTGTGGTCTGACTCATTTTGACTTGACTGGAAGCCCATTTAGAAACTGAAGCTTCGTACAGGAAACTCACTTCAGGCAGTTAGTTTTAAATCTAAAGTGGCCAAACTTTAAGTAGAACAACAGAAGAGCAGAGAGTATTTTAAAAAATAACAGACGTCACACATGGGAGACTAACATTAAGGTTTGTTAGAGAAAATCATGTCCAAGGATACGTCACCACTACTGGCCTCAACCCTCTATTCCGACTTTTTGTGGATTCAGATTGATTGATTGATTGATTGATTGATTGATTGATTGGTCAAATGGCTTACATGATCTCCTGTGTGAACTGCAAACGACCTGAAAGTGTCCCGCATGCGCAGTAGAGAGCGTGCTCAGTGTTTTGCCAGCTGCCAAAAAAGAATTAGCAGAAGAAGAAGAAGAATTAGATTTTTTGATTTTTAACAATACATTTATTGTACAATAATTCAACAATAAAAACATTACATAAATCAGGTCAAAGATACTAAAACAAAGAATTAGAAGAAAAAGAAGAAGAAGAATTAGAAGAAGAAGAAGAAGAATTAGAAGAAGAAGACGTGCTCGGTGTTTGCGGAAGTAAACGTGGATGCTAATGGAGGAGCATATCTTACGATTTTGAAGTCGTCTTCCGACCGGAGGCATCAAATTAACAACTTAATCCTCATTACCGTCCACCATGGATGTTGTTCTTCTTCCCGCTTGCGCGTATCAGGACGCAGAATAATGACGTTTGTCGCGTATCAGTGACGTTCGTCACACAGCTTCATGTCACATTTGAAAATATTAGATATTTTCAGATATTTATTTATAACCACATATCCAGTGTGATCGTAGCCTTGATTAACAATGAAGATAGTAATAATTATAAAGCTCTTGCGGCTCAAATGAATGTGTCTGTGTTAGAAAATCTCTCTCTATTTTCATGCTTGGTGACGTTGCCATGGTGACAAAAATCCTCTTTGGTCAGGCAAGTGTGAATAGCACACATTTGGACTGTGGGGTGATGCTCTGTGGATTGTGAAAAGCTGCAGGACGAAAAGTCATCTGAAATTTCATCATCTTGTCGACAATATTGGATAAATGAAAACGAAGCCTGTGGAGGATCCTGAGGGAACGTTACACCTCGGAGTTTCTGGTGCAGCAATGACTGTTGGTACTGCTGGGAACCACAGAGCAAAGACCCTCTCAAGGGTTTTCAGAACAAGGAGGTATGAAATAAAGTTAATGTAAGCATTAAGTATAAATTGATATGTGAGGGTGTTATTGGTAAAGTTGCACTGAAAAAATAAACCTCAACAATTTGAGTTACTTAGAATTAGAAGAAATTGAAATTTCACCATTTATTTAATCACATATATCACAATTTCAAAGTAAATATTTAGTTTGCAAACTAAATATTTAGCTCTAATCCAAATGTAATTGGCAATGCTAATTATTAAATCCATAAGCTAAATAATTAAACTAAATGTTTAATTAGTAAAACTGAATGGTTAGTTAGAAATGAAATATTTAGCAGACAAGCCAAATATTAATCTTTAAACTAAACATGTAGTTAGCAATGCTAATTATTGGGTTAGCCAGCTAGCTAATGAGCCAAACATTTATTTAGTAGAACTAAATATTTAATTTGAAAACTAAATGTTTAGCTATTAATATTAATATTAACTATGTAAGTTTAATGAAAATATTTACAAACTGTTTATATTTCTAACTAAATCTGAATCACTTGACTGAATAGAACATATCAAACTAGAATTTTTATAAATCTGTTTGTTATGGATTGACTTTTTTAGCTTTGATTGTGTTTTGGTTCCTGTTCATTTTATTGTTTGGTGAGATTGTAAAGTAGGCGGATCAGCAGCTTTAGTGCTTTTTAAATGTGTTATGTAAACAAGAATAAAAGTCAGCACAAATTAAGAATGAAGTAAACAAAAAACAGGGTAATAATAAATCATTTATCATATTATTTTTTCTATTCTTTCATGCTTTGTCATCAAATTTGCTTTTCATCACACAGCAGGGGAGCGATTAGCAAATTAGGAGCAGCTGTGAGGAGAAGAGCTGAAGGCAAATCTAAAGAAAATAACAAGGAAATGCAACAACAATGAGCTCAAACAGTGTTCAGTTTCCATAGAAACCAAACAAATTCACCAAATTCATTAGAGCTGAGATCAAACTGCACCAAAATCCATAAAAGCTTCCAGGATTTCTCCTGAAGGTCAGAAAACGTGACGATGACCCTCCATTCTGGACCAATCAGAGGTTTTATGGCCGTTCAACAGGAACATCCATAAAAACTGACTTTGACCTTTTCATCATGTGTGATTATGTTTTATGGGTAATTTAGTGTGTTTGCATGCTTGTTTTATGTTCTGACTGTTTAAAAGCACTTGGTGTTACATGAGCTTGATCTGTTCCTGAAGTTTGACTGAATAAAAACAAAATGCAGTAAAAAAGCTTCTCCAGTACAAAACCCACTGGAAACCAGAAAATAAAACACACAACCTGAGAAAAGTCCCAACAGAAACACAAAAACATAATTAACCAAAGAGGAAAACACAAGAACATGGCACCATACAAAAATATATGTTTTCATTTTATCAGGGCTCAAACAGGAAATCAGATTAATCAATTACTGAAATGATCATCAGCTGATTTACTGATTAATTCATTGTTAACTGAAGTATATAAACCCAGAAATGTCACAGTCAGATTGGTAATAACACCAGAACTGTACAAAACAGAATTTAAAATAAAAAACTTATCTTGTCTGTAAATATATTATATTTTCTCTTTTTACTATTAAGCACATTTTTCTATCCAGTTATTAATCAATTAATCCAAGAATTATCAGCACATTTCAGCAATAATCTTTTTATTTTTATTTGTATTTTTATTTCTATATTTCTGATATTGTGAAGAAAAATGAAAATCTTTCTCAATGTGACCATTTTTAAAAATCAATTCATTAATTGATTAATCATCATAATAATTGATAACTACAATAATCCTTAGACTTTGTAAATCAGGAGAAGAGATAAATGTTAGTAATTATACAAAAAATACATTTAGAAACTGAGAGTTGCATGAAAAGTCATTTGGTTTGAAACGTCTCTGCTGATTCCTGACGAAGGTCAGAGGTCAAAACGATGACAGTTTATCACAGAAAGGATTCTTATCAAAGCAACGGCGTTAAAGTGCTTTTAGTCCCTTAAAGGAGAAGCAGAGAGGAAAGAGGACTGAGTGTTGTGTGGGAAGAATGTTTACACTCCACCAGCACAATGCCGTCCATCCGTCCGTCCGTCTGTCCGTCTGTGTCTGTGTCTGTGTCTGTGTCAGACTGCATCAGATGCAGCCGCTGGCACTTTGGAGAAACTCAGTGAGATGTTGCACATCAGTTCCATCTTTAGCTCCTGGGTTTTGTTAATGGAGCAGAGGACGCAGCAGAGTGCTGGCCGGTTACCACAAAGTGAATTATCCTATCTGAAGGAGAAACAGCTGATCTGTCCTCTGTAGCTGCTGTTTCTAAGAGCTCTGGTTGCTTTTCTCCACTGAGACGTGTGTGTGTGTGTGTGTGTGTGTGTGTGTGTGTGTGTGTGTGTGTGTGTGTGTGTGTGTGTGTAAACAGATGGATGTGGACTATAGATGAAGAGACGTGTCAGTAAATCTGCATGTGACACGATTTAAACAGAACCATAACATGACAGCCGCTGCAATTTTCACACAAAATGATTTAATAATGTGATCTTTGCTTCTCTTGAGATGTATTTTGATTGTTGTGACCTAAAATTACCTTTTGAAAAAGTTTCACATTTTAAGCTTTATTCTTGTAAAGAAGTTGAAATTGCTTCACAAAACCTCCCTGAAACATAAAACTGTTTTTTTATGATTTCATCTTCCAGACTTTGCTTTGCTTCTGCACTCTAAAACCAATTTAATATCTTTCAGCTTCTTCTATACAGTTCTGCTCTATTGTTTTGTAAATTTTGAAACAATATATTTGAACTTTTCTGCAAATGTCAGCTCCATTGAAATACATTGAACTTCTTCAGTGTCCCTCAAAGTCCAACAGAAACTTTGTGCTCTTTGACCTCTTACTACTTCAACTTAGAAACGTTTAAACAAATCCAAAGACATTTAGCCATCTTCAAATGATCACCGTTTTGATATTTCTTAGTTTTTCTAAAATTGCCCTTTAAGTTTCATGCAGATTTTTGTCTGTTTTAAGTTTTTTCAATTCTTCCACTGCAAAACACTTTTCAAACTTCACTGATTCGTCACAAACAAATTGCTGCTGTTCACACATATTTCACCTTAAGGACATAATGTCTGCATGAAAACAGCCTCTGCAGTTTTCATTAAAACTCTTCCAAAGTGCAGGATTGTAGAATATTTTCACCTCTCTCTCTTCAGCTCTTACACTTTTCTTTAATCAAATCTGTCAATTAAATACTTACAAAAGATGTAAATATGTACAACATGCTGAGCTGGTATTGGGTCTAAAGTCCCAACAAAGAACTGGAATGTGTGAAAAGTCTCCAGAGTCACTGAAGATTCTTTTGTCCTAAAAGTTTCAAAACAAGTTACTGAGTTTAGAGAGTTTTAACATTTATTGAAAGGATATTTTTGCATGTTTAGAACAAGTAAAGTACATAAAATGGAAACTATTTCAGTGCATTTTAATCCTCTTGTCTCTGTTTCACAGGGTTAATCTTTCTGACTTTTCTCTGTTTCAAGCCAAATGTAGGAAAGAAGGAGAAATATTGGCTAAAATAACATATTTTAGTTCACCTGGTTGTTAAAAATGGTGTTTCTGAGCACATATTTATCACGATTGACTTCAAGCTAAAGAGAGTCTTTCCTGCAGGAACAGATGTGTTTCTCTTCCATCTTGGATGTGGAGTGAGGGCACCCTGCTGTGGAGAGACATTCAGGAGCCCATGGACGTTTCCCAGCAGGCTTGGCGTTACGCTGCAGACTCTCTGCTGCCTCTCACAGCCTGTGTGCGCTCTGACAAAACGCGATAAGCCGAAGGGCATGGAAATTTCTTCAGGACTTAGTAAACTGCCTTCCTGTCTGAACCCTGTCAGGAAAACTGGAAGACAGCAGGAGTCAAAGTTCAGCCAAAGAACAAATTCATATCTGGACAGAAACTTCTGACCCTGTTCTGGAGACGAGAGGAAACCAAGAGAAGGAGTTTCTGTGACGCGTTTGGATAAATGCACTGCAAAAACACAAAATCCAACTCAATTAACTTACAAATAACTTTCAGCAACAAATAAGAGACTTAATATGGATGAAAACTACAAGTTTCACTGGCAGATTATTTCACTTATAACAGAGGAAAATGTCTACTTTATATATAAAGCACAAAATAAAATGCTAAAAGAAGAAATTATCTACATTTTGTTTTCCTGTGAAAACAAAAGAAAAAGAAAGATGGATTTTTTACTTTTAATTTCCAAATTATATACAATTTCTTTCAGCTGTACCATCCTAACAAAGATAAAAAAAACATTTTTTGTGCCAACCTAATAATACAAATTCCACGTTTTCCACTTTTTTCCAGTTGCAAAAAATATATTTATATATATACCTAAATAAAAATGTTCTGAGCATCCTTGCTCTGAAACGATCATTTTTGAAGAATAAAAATCTGTTTTCATTAACAATTTAATAAACCATCATATTGGAAATCATTTCTATTCCTCTTAATAATCAATAAAGTAAATCTTTAATAGTCTGACAGTAATCAGATTAAATCACACACAGCTGCTGAACTGAATCCAAATATTTTATTTTTATCTTCACATTTCAGGAAAACAAAACAAAACAAAACACAAACCAACAACTGGTAAGAACTAAAAGTGCAAATCTGCAGATTTTCCACCTCAAATCAGAAAACATGTTGGCAGCGTTTCTAAAACCCAGAAACATGTTCATTAATCCGTCAGAGGATTGTGGAAGCCTCCGTTGGGTCCTTTTGGATCCTCACTGAGACTTCCTGCTGCCAGAACCCAGAGCCTGTCAGAACCCGGGTCGAACCGAAGCGGGTCCGGCTGGTCGGTGCCGAGCGTTTTACATCCATGGAGCCGCAGCAGAGGGCTCCTTCTGCAGCGGCTGGGAAACACAGAGACAACGGAAACTGAACGATCATCTTCACTTTGAGCCACAACAAGCTCACAAACGCTCTTAAAGGGCCGGCTACCTCACAAATATTAATAAACCTCCTAAAATGAAATAATATTGAGCGTCTTTAACATTCCTGCAGGAATTCATAATTGTTTCTGTGATTTTCTTTTAATAATCAAAGTTATTGATATTGTGGAGCTACTTTATAGATATCTGAAATAAATTTAGACTATATATATTTATTTGACAGTAAATGGGATTTTGTTGCTGCATCACTGCAAAAACACAAAATCTTACCAAGTAAAATTGGTTGAGTTTAGTGCAAATATCTTAAAAAAATGAAACTAATTACACTTAACTTTCCACAATAAGACTTTATTTTAAGGAATCAATTTAATTTAATTAATTTTCATTAAAAGGTGTTGATCCACTGGAAAACTATTTCACTTACAGGAAGACATTTTTTCATTCAATATATGAAATAATTTTTTATTAATATTAAGATATTATTCACTTAAAATAAACTCAGGTTTCTTGATGAAAATAGCTAATAAGTTAGTTTTGTCTTAATTCAAAAGCACCAACATATTTAGAAACTGGATAAAAAATACTTGGTAAGATTTAGTAGATTTTCAGTGAATTCAAACTGATTTCTATTTTCATTTGCAATAGTGACTTTATTTCCCGACATCCAGACTGTTTAGGTCTGTCACATAAAGCAAAATAAACTGAAGAGGGATTTGAGAAAAAGTAAAAACAGGAAGTCAAACTTCAGTATTTTTGTTATTTCTATTTTGTTTGTTTGTTTGTTTGTTTGTTTGTTTGTTTATTTGTTTGTTTGTTTGTTTTCTCCAGTTTGATTTGTTTTAAATCTGAGCAGCTTTGAATCTTCTGCAGCTGCAGAGAAACGACATTTACAGCCAACTGGGTTTAATGTCTGAGTTACAGCTGCTTGTTAGAAATCTAACAAAAACCTTTTAAACAGCAAAACAAAATGAATATTCCAAATAGTTTCTTCATAAAACATAAATAAGTAACATAGCCTCAAAACTAATCATTTACTTCATAACAGGCGTCTTTAATACAAAACAAAACACTTTGAATTAAAGTGTTTTTCTTTAATGCAAAGAATAAAAACAGAAAATCATTTTAATGTTGATTTTATTTCACATTTTATTCCTGTTTCAATTCTGACGTTTGTTAATCGCTAGAAAACAGCATTAAAACACTTTAGTAAAAACAGAGATGGACATGAATGTAATAATTATGATTACCTTGTTCAGTTCTGGAAAAAGTTCTTGAATGACGATGTCCAGCAGCACATAGGTCAGCTGATGAAGGTCAAAGGTCAAAAACATCAAAACAAAGAAAACATCAAAACAAAGAAAACATCAAAACAAAGAAAACATCAAAACATAGAAAACATCAAAACAAAGAAAACATCAAAACAAAGAAAACATCAAAACAAAGAAAACATCAAAACAAAGAAAACATCAAAACAAAGAAAACATCAAAACAAAGCCGTTGTTAAAAAGAATCTGGAATATTCAGATTCACTGATGTGATGCAGCCGCTGACCAAACACACTGAGTGACTGTGTGTGTGTGAGTGTGTGTGTGTGTGTGTGTGTGTGTGTGTGTGTGTGTGTGTGTGTGTGTTTCCTGTACCTGTTTGTTGAGAACCGGCTGCTGCAGCCCGTCGAACAGAAGACGAACTCCCTCGTACTTCGCCTCCTCTCCAATACACTTTCCTAGAAAGTCTAAAGAAATCAACAATCATTTGTTACACACTGCATTCACTGACATCACACAACAGAAAATGAAATAAAAACCTGGAATGTAGCTCATCATCTCCTGGAACGTCCGCTTGGCTCTGCTCTGCTTGTCCTGCGCCGATCGCGGCGGACTGCTCTCGCAGAAAACTGCGTCTGGAACGGCACCGGTTCCGTTAGCGCCGGACGTTTACCAAATAAAACTCTTTATTTTTTTACAAAAAATAGTGAATTTCTGCTAGAAAAACTGAAATTTTGAGATTAATCTCAGAAATTTTCTAGAAAAAACTAACAATTTATTTCTTTGCAAACTAAAAAAATTACCCACCCTAAAAAATAACTTCCTGAGATCAATCGCAAAATCTATTTTCTATGAAATTGTTTCTCAAAGATTTTCTGAAAAAAAAGGAAATTTTCTGGGTTTGAAATGGCAAAAACTTTGAAAACTTTTAGGTTTCTAGAAAAGGAAAACAAGGAAATTTATCAGCATGAAAAGTCAAAAATTTGCTACCAAAAAACTTTTTTCTGAGTTTCAAATGTGAAAAATTTCAGAAATGTTCTGTTTTTTCAGGGAAATTAATTGTTACATTTTGTGGTTTTTCTTTTAGCAGATGTTTGACTTTTGAAGCTCAGAAATGTCTTTATTTCTTCTAGAACATTTTTGATATTGATCTCCAGATTTCAGAGATGTTTGGTATAAATGTCGGCCGTGGCTCGGCGTGCTGGTCGCAGGAAGTGGCTGGTTGTGTTTCCTGTTTACCTCTCAGCAGGGTGATGAGTGAGACCAGCCGGTGCTCCTGCAGCACCTGGCTGAGTTTGTGCTGCAGGTAATGATCTGTGTAGGCCTCCAGGCTGTTCTTGAACAGGATCCTGCTGCCCATCAACAGGTGATGGAACCAGTCAGGGATGTGAAACACAACGCGACCTGCCGCAGACACGCAGGAAGCATTTAGAAAATCACACAAAACTTTTCACTTTCACAAAGTTCTGGGAGGCTTCAGGAAGTCCCACTGTTTTATACTTTAAAGTTACTGATGAAGGTCACTAACACACTAAAGGCACAGCTACATTTTTAATTTAGCATTTTAATGTTTTTGCTATCCTGAAAACATTTAGCACACTTAGCTTCAATCTTTCCAGATAAATTATAAACCACTAATTTACTAGAAAGTTTATCAAACTTGCAGCTGAATAAAGTTCGACTTTTGTGTTCGAACTAGTTAGTTATATTCATGCTCTTATTTTGAAGTCTGTTTACGTATCAGATCTGTTTCCTCAACAAACAAACAAATATATACAGAATAAAACATGAATAAACTACAAGAGTTCATTAAAATATTTACATACATGAATTGTTTTGAGAGCCTCATTTTTGTGACAAATATTAGAATCATTTAGCATTTAGCATTAGCTTTAGCTTAGCTAAATAGCATGTTGGTGTCACACTTTAGAATATCTTAAATTATTCTCCAATTAATTGTATTACTTTTTAATTATCTGTACTTTTCATTGAACTTAACTTCAGACATGAAGACAAGCTGCTCAAATTCAAGTGTTTGAATTTAAATATTTGTTTTATTTTAATGGAACTACATTAAACAGTAAAACTTTAACATAAACAGGAAATGTTTTCAAAGTCAAACTGAGTAAAAAAGAAAAGTTAAAGTAAAACTCAGATTTTAAAAGTTAGATTAAATTTACTGTAACTTACCGACATACATTAAATAATCGTAAACTCCTTCCACAGAGATTATCTCCATGAAGTAGTTCTGGTTGTGCCTCTTCTCCGTCACCTCTGACCGGTTGGCGTTGTTTTTGAAGAGATCGTTGAAAAGCTGCAACACGTTTCAGACTGAAGACATTTTAAAACCTCCCACTGCATCAATTTAGATTTGAAAGAGCTGAACCGATTAAGAACCGATTATTGAAATGATTTGTAATCGATTAATCGCTAACTGCAACATACAGACCTGAAAACAGAAATTAAGACA